>NC_083839.1:7358878-7614389 GCF_015708825.2 Lethenteron reissneri
AGACACGGAGACACACAGAGAGAAACACGGGGACACACAGAGAGACACACAGAGAGAAACACGGGGGCACACACATAGAGAGACACGGGGCACAGAGAGAGAGACACAGAGAGACACGGGGACACACAGAGAGACACAGAGAGACACGGGGACACACAGAGAGAGAGACATAGAGAGACACACAGAGAGACACGGGGACACACAGAAAGACACACGGAGAGATAGAGAGAGACACAATGAGAGAGACACACACAGAGTCACAGAGACATAGAAACACGGTAAGAGACACAGACACGCTGACACAGAGAGACACACTGACACTCACAGAGACACACAAACGGAGACGCCGTGGCGGATTGACATCGCCACGTTGGTCAGTCAGTGTCGGTTGGTAAATGCGGGGGAGCATAGACGTTGGAGCGTGACACCATACAACATTTCACGTCGATGGTCTCAACGCGGTCGGCAACGACTGCATCAAGGACAAAGCCACCCGTAAACCACGTGACTTCTGTGCCCCCCCCCCCCCACACTCTTAACCCCTCCCCTCTCCCCGTCACCGCCCACTGTGAAAACAGACGCCGCTCCGTGCAGCAGCAGCAGCGGCGTCGAGACCCCCGACGCAGCCTCCCCCCTCCTGCCTCCCCTCTTCGCCCCTGATCCCTCCTGCTCCCCTTGCCCCGTGCCTCTTCCAAGCCTCCCCTCTTCGCCCCTGAACCCTCCTGCTCCCCTTGCCCCGTGCCTCTTCCAAGCCTCTCCTCTTCGCCCCTGAACCCTCCTGCTCCCCTTGATCCGTGTCTCTTCCAAGCCTCTCCTCTTCGCCCCTGATCCCTCCTGCTCCCCCTGCCCCGTGCCTCTTCCAAGCCTCTCCTCTTCGCCCCTGAACCCTCCTGCTCCCCCTGCCCCGTGCCTCTTCCAAGCCTCTCCTCTTCGCCCCTGAACCCTCCTGCTCCCCTTGATCCGTGTCTCTTCCAAGTCTCTCCTCTTCGCCCCTGAACCCTCCTGCTCCCCCTGCCCCGTGCCTCTTCCAAGTCTCTCCTCTCCGGGTCCCATCCCGAGTGACCGGCACCGTCGCCGCGACGTCGTCTCCTCTGTGTGCAGCGCAGATTCCTCGTGGCCTCGGTCTGCCACCGATGGCGACGCTGCTGCTGCTGCCCTGCCCGGCAGTCGCCCTCTTCCACGAACGCGCTACCGCTTGCCCCTGCTACTGCTGCCCCTGCTACTGCTGCCCCTGCTACCGCTGCTGCTGCTGATGATGATCACGATGTCTGGAGCCCCGGGTGATGTCCGGAGGAAACGGATTCCTCCAGGAATGTTCACAGTTGCCGATGATGGCAGCAGCTGCTGCTGCTGTAGGCGCCGAGCGTGGGGGGGGGGGCTAGAGGCCACTTTGTTTGAAGTGCTGAGACAGCCCCTGGCTTGTGGTCATGTCTCGACTACGCATCTCCTCCTCCTCCCCTCTACATCTCCACCTCCCCCCTCCACCTCCATCTCCCCCTCCTCCCCTCTCCATCTCCCCCCTCTCCATTTCCCCCCTCCACCTCCTCCCTCTACATATGTGTGTTGTGCATGTATATTGTGTATGTGTGTTATGTATGCAGTATATATATATTGTGTATGTGTGTTATGTATGTGTGTTATGTGTTATGTATGCAGTGTATATTGTGTATATGTGTGGTGTATATGTATATTGTGTATGTGTGTTATGTGTTATGTATGCAGTACATATATATTGTGTATGTGTGTTGTGTATGCAGTGTATATTGTGTGTATGTGTGGTGTGTATGTATATTGTGTATGCGTGTTGTGTATACATGTTGTATGTGTGTTGTGTATGATTTATGCGGCGTATATATTTTGTGTATGTGTGTTGTGTATGCGTGTTGTGTATGGAGTGCATGTTGGTTGTGCATGTATGTGTGTGTATGTTGAACTTCTTTCGCACCGTACGTAGCCAACCCCCTCCCGCAGGTGGCCGTGGTCGCTGTGAGATTTGTGAGACCGCTGGATACCCGATCCGCACCTGTTCCCACAGGGATCACCCCCACCCCCCCCCCCCCGGTGACCCCCTCACTGATCTCCTCTCTGATCCCCCTCAACTCCCCCCCTCCTCCCCCTCCACCTCGCAGACCACGAGGGACTTCACAAGCGCAGAGTGTCGCGAGAGACATTTTGAGGCCAGCGTTGTTGACGCACCGCCGGTGTCAAGGCCCTGGGTCAGGGCGTCTCTTCTCTGTGTCTCTCCCTCTCTTCTCTCTCTCTCTCTCGGGAGGTTCACAACGGTACATCGCCACTAGGGAGACAAAGGCGGCCGGGCGCGGTTTTGTCACCCACCCCCTCGTGTGCCGTGCCGGCCTTCATAGGTGCTTGCTAACAACACTTGCTACTACACACACTGACAAACAACAACAACCGCCATTCGCCACTAAGTGGCGGTGACGTCACCACGACGCTTGTGCCAGGCCATGTGCACCTTGAGGCTATCACGTGAAGTGTCGAACGCCCGCTGGCAGGAGGTCACGGGGCAGACCCAGGTGCCACGGGTCGAATGACTGAGATGACCGAGATGACTGGCTGATGCACCACCTGTGCCCCCTACTGTGCCAACTTGCTGTGCTTTAGCGAGACTACTGACACACACACTGGCACACACACACATTGACACACAGACACACACAGACACATTGACACAGACACACACACATTGCGTGTGCAGCAAAGAACAACGTCTTCACGACACGGAGCATCATTGCACGTTAGAACAACAACAACAACAACAAAAACAAGCAGACAAGAGCCTCGGTCCAGGTCTCCTCCGTCTCTGCATCATCGATACGCGGCGTCTGTGCTTTATTTATTTATTATCGAAGACGTTTATTTAACACTTTGCACGGCCACGATGAACGAGTGGCGAGCCGAGACTGGAGGACAACTCGATTTGGTGTCTCTGCCGCCGGCTCATTGCCCCGACACGGTCATCGTGGACCCCACGAGGAGGAGGGGAACGCGCCCAGAGCCCAGGGCTTGAACCCGCGTTTCTGATCATGACACAATCATCGTGAACAAAGATCCCCCGTGTAGCCTGTCAACAGACTGTGCGCAGTTCGCGAGCACCCACGAAAGCCGGCACGGCACACGAGGCGACGGGTGGCCAGCACCACGCCCGACCGCCTTTGTCTCCCCCAGTGGCAATGCTCACACACCGCGCCAGGTACTCGCTTGAGGCCGAGTTGACCTAGGGGAGGAGGCCCAGGACCGGTTCAGGTAACACAATGTAACACAATTTGTGTTCCTGGGCAGTGTTATTTCCTAATTGCTTATGCCTACCACAGTCCCGCCTGTGGTAGTGCGCCTTGGTGTCCCTGCTGTCTCAAAGGCAAAGACAGCAGGGAAACTTGGTCAAACCGCCTTGGAGAACCATCAGGAATGCCACCATTTTGAAGTTTCCGATGACCTCCCAGCCATACTCATCATACTTCAAGGCGTCCAGCAAGGCCTGGATGCTGTTGTAATCCTCTTTGAGGTGCACTGAGTGAGCCAGGGGAAGAGACGGGTACTTGTTACCATTATGGAGCAGCACGGCTTTGAGGCTCCTGGCTGAGCTGTCAATGGAGAGGCGCCACTCATTTTGGTTACAGGCGATTCCGATTGCCTCGAACAGACTGGTCACATTGTGGCAGAAGCAGAGCCCATCTTGACGGGTGAAGATGCTGCAAAAAGGTTGGTGACGCTTCTTCCATCTGCGACTTGCACACTTTCATCCAACAAGTTCCACTGCTTGAGCCTTGACGTCAAAAGCTCGGCATTGGACTTGGTGAGACCAAGATCTCTGATCAAGTCGTTGAGGTCTTTTTGGTTGGGGTAGTATGGGTTTCTCTCCTCAGCTCCACCTCTGAAATTGTCATCTGGATCTACGACGTCTTCCTCGCTCTTTGACTTGCTGCTCTTTTCTAAAGACAGCTGCTTTCTCTCTGGAAGAGTGGGTACGGGGAGCTCATGGCAATGTGGAAGGTCCGGATACGAGACAGCAGGTGCATTCTTGCCTGTTCGATGTTTGGAAGGGTCCACCATGCAGAAGTAGCAGTTGCTTGAGTGGTCAGTGGTTTCTTGCCAAATTCTTTGGATAGCAAACGTCATGGCTCTCTTTTCCCCTCTGTACCATCCTACAAAAACACATTTATTTCACCCATGGCTATTTGATGCCATCTCAGAAAAATGCAAATATATCCACTTAGATATGTATCCACTTAGGCAACTGGAACTAAACTGAACTGGTGGGTTTAATGCCCCTGTATTTAAAATACTATATATATTACTGGAAAGTTCTAGAATGTTCAAGAAGTCACTCCAAGTTTACTCAGCACTAAATCTATCTGTAATGTTCTGTAAAATAGGTAAATTTAAAAATATCAATGCCCTGGTCACAAAAGCAAAGTTTGTGGGAAATAATAGCCATGTTTTGTACTTTTGAAGCATACGCAATTAGGAAATATCACTTACTACCTAGGACCAAAAAAAAAATGTGCTACACGGTGTAATCGTCGCTGGCGTTGCCCGTGAGCGGGAATCGAACTCGGTTCGTTTGGGGTTCGTATCGCAGCGTCGCGCTAAATCGCTACGACCACCGCTCCCCGCCACTACACACCCGCTCACTATGCCCCCCACCCCCCCACCAGCTCCCGAGGCACAACCGATAATGAGTCACGTGAGACCTCTAACGACCTTTCCGCTCCATAATCAATGCGCCACCGCAATGACTTGCGGGGAGGCGATTGCGTTTGGTGCTGAGCGCATGCCCGCTGAGTCACCCGGTGCTTCACCCCCCCACCACCACCACCAATCCGTATTTGTCTCTCCCCTCTCCCCTCTCTCCCTCTCTCTGATCGCTGCGGTCGCCACAGTGGCGACGTTGGGAGGTGACACATCGTGGCCTGCCGACGCTCAAGGGGAGATGAGCTCACAGCGAGATTAGCGTTCGTGCAGGAACCGATCCCGACGCTAATGCCAATTTGCAACCTTTCTGTTGACCTACATTGCGGGCGCGCGCTCGCTGTGGCCGGAACCCCCAGTCCCGGCCGCCTTTGTCTTCCCCCCGTGTTGATGGTTTCCGCACGGAACTGGATACCAACAAAAAGTTTAAGGCCGAGTCTACCTAGGGGAGGTTCGCGAGGAGCTTCAAATCAGTGCAGCGTACGTGACCCACACCTCCGTTCAGCACGGCTGGCTACGCTTCGGTCCGTATCTTGAACTTCTTTCGCACCGTACGTAGCCGACCGTGCCAATCGGAGGTGCGGTGGATGTGTGTTGGACTTCTTTCGCACCGTACGTAGGAATGACAAGCGGAGGTGCAAAAGAAATTCTAAATATTGTATGGACAGTACGTAGGGGTGTCCACCACCACCACTCCCGACCGCCTTTGTCTTCTTGATGGTTGTACACCGTCGATCTAGGGGAAGGGACCCAGGATATGGCCGCTCCTTCACACACGACACACACCACTTCACACACTGACACACACTACACACACTGACACACTGACACACACACACACTGACATACACGTTGCGCACACATACACACACAGACACACACACTGACAACAACAACAACCGCCATTCGCCACTAAGTGGCGGTGACGTCACCACGACGCTTGTGCCAGGCCAAGTGCACCTTGAGGCCACGTGAAGTGTCGAACGCCCGCTGGCAGGAGGTCACGGGGCAGACCCAGCAGGTGCCACGGGTCGACTGACTGAGATGAGTGGCTGATGCACCACCTGTGCCCCCTACTGTGCCAACTTGCTGCGCTTTAGCCACGCGGCACTCCGCTCGTTGTTGTGAGCGTCGCTCCTCCGCCCTCCGTTGTTGTTGGAGGGCCACTGCCTCCAACTGCCCAGTAGCGTCCTTCACGAGCCTCCTCCACAGAGGCCGATCTTGACACCGCTGGTACCAGTTATCGGCAAGTCCACTCAGCTCCACGTCCTCCTGTACCACATCACTCCATCTCTTCTCCAGCCCGTGCCGCGCCCGTTTAGCCCCCTCGATCCGGCCGAACACACATACACACACTGACACACACACATACACACACTGACACAGACACACACACACTGACACACACACACTACACACACACACTGACACCACTGACAGACACACACACACACTGACACACACTGACACACACACATACACACACTGACACACACACATACACACACTGACATAGACACACACACACATACACACACTGACACACACATACATACACTGACACAGACACACACACACTGACACACTGACACACACACGTTGCGCACACACAGGCACAAAGGCAAAGGTCCCCCAGATAACCTTTGCGCTCTCATCCCAATCACAGGTTGATGATGGAGCCTTCGATTTTTGATAACTTCACTTTGCAGTTGCATTTGGCATGGTGCACGTGCTCTCCCTCCCCCCTCGTCTGTTTACAAATCGGCACAATAGTCACCCTCCAAATCGACACAATAGTCACCCTCCAAGCTGTTAAAGTTCCCCGCGTAACTTCATTGTAATCACGACTGCGCGATGCTGCAGTGTACGAGTGGTGTGCGGTGAAGCGGCGGCCTCATCGCCTGCAGGGAATATTTAATTTTAACGATTGAATATTGAATTTATGTTTGGGGCCGTCCATAAATGACGTCACGCCATTTTGGACGATTTTTGCCCCCCCCCCCCCCTCGTCACACGGCGTCACAAAAAGTCAGACCCCCCCTCAAATATGACGTCACAAAGCTCTGCCCCCCCAAAATAAAACATGATTCAAATCGCTTTAAACTATTGTCATTGTAGTGCGTATTTAATGTGGCGCTGCACTCTGATGTTGTCGGAGAAAACATTTATCAAAAAGTCTATTTAATTAAGTGGAACGCGTTGTCTATATTTATTTAAAGTTGCGCATTTTGATGTGAAATCACATTTCTTACCCCCCCCACCTCGTCACACATCGTCACAAATGTCTGACCCCCCCCCCGCCCCCAGGTGAGTGACGTCATTTATGGACGGCCCTTTACAAGGAGCCACTTTCTTAACACCGAACAATCTGGGCCCGGGACTCGTGCTTGGACTTGAACTTTCCCGTCGAACGCCACCCCCCTCCCACCCCCTCCCACCCCCTCCCACCCCCCTCCCACCCCCTCCCACCCCCCTCCCACCCCCCTCCCACCCCCCTCCCACCCCCTCCCACCCCCCTCCCACCCCCTCCCACCCCCCTCCCACCCCCCTCCCACCCCCCTCCCACCCCCCTCCCACCCCCTCCCACCCCCCTCCCACCCCCCTCCCACCCCCTCCCACCCCCTCCCACCCCCCTCCCACCCCCCTCCCACCCCCCTCCACCCCCCTCCCACCCCCCTCCCACCCCCTCCCACCCCCCTCCCACCCCCTCCCACCCCCTCCCACCCTCCTCCCACCCCCTCCCACCCCCTCCCACCCCCCTCCCACCCCCCTCCCACCCCCTCCCCCCCCCTCCCACCCCCTCCCACCCCCTCCCACCCCCCTCCCACCCCCTCCCCCCCCTCCCACCCCCTCCACCCCCTCCCACCCCCTCCCACCCCCTCCCACCCCCTCCCACCCCCCTCCCACCCCCTCCCACCCCCTCCCACCCCCCTCCCCCACCCCTCCCACCCCCTCCCACCCCCCTCCCACCCCCTCCCACCCCTCCCACCCCCTCGTGCTTCTGCCCTTTCACATCGTCCCATTGCCCCCTCTCTAGAATGCCCCCTCACTCTTTTCCCTGAGCCCAATCCCCTTGCCCCTTGCCACCTCTGACGGATTCTCCCAACCCTCACCTCAGGGTCACGTTCTGTTTTCCCGACGTATTCTCATTTACACCTTTTCCTCCATCATACAGGTGGGGGTTGTTATGGGTTAGATCGCGTAAATATATAAATGTGTCGTTAAACCCGCCACCACCCGACACAGCCAACTAGTAAGGGTTGTCACGTAAACAGAACGTGGCCAATTCGTCACTAGTACAGCTCTCGTGTGTAGTGTATAGTGTAGTATACTAGTACAGCACTAGTGTGTAGTGTATAGTGTAGTGTATAGTGTAGTGTATAGTAGTGTATAGTGTAGTGTATAGTGTAGTGTATAGTAGTGTATAGTGTAGTGTATAGTGTAGTGTATAGTCGTGTATAGTGTAGTGTATAGTCGTGTATAGTGTAGTGTATAGTGTAGTGTATAGTGTAGTGTATAGTAGTGTATATTGTAGTGTATAGTGTAGTGTATAGTGTATTTTATAGTGTAGTGTATAGTCGTGTATAGTGTAGTATACTAGTACAGCACTAACCGGTGTGTTGGAGAGCCAAGCCACAACATTTACAATCTGAGTGAACGACGTTTTGCCAGTAATTACCACTCGGTTTGCTGGGGAAGTCCACCTGTTTCGTTCCTCAAATAGAGGCGTAGATGTGGTGATCAGGCTTCTGCGCTCTTGTGCAAAGTGTGTGGGGTGGGGGGATTACTGAGGCAACGTACATGATGCATGTGCATTATGCAAGGCCATTGATCTTCTTCTTCCTGTCCATCGTGTGTATTCAAATAGCCGTACCAACGGTGATCCCTATTGAAGTATGGTGGCCGGTATAGAGGCATGCATTTAAACAAAGTATCATTTGACGATTCGCTTCCAAGCAGCACTAAGCCTATAGCTATCCAAACGGTAAAGCTATTTTATTTCTCTCAGTTTTGATAGATTCTCTAATTAGTCTTGGCCAGTAGTTACTATATATTTTTAAATCCTCTATATTAAGTTCGCTTGCTTGCTTAGGACCGTGCAAATCTTTCGGTCGTTTTTTAACCCACTTCCCGTGATCCAATCGAGCTGACATTTTCCACGCAGACTCGTCGTGCGTGACAATTAATGTTCGTGAAAACATTTTTCCTAAATTTTACACTTTTTAGGACAAAAATATTATATTTAATTACCAATTGCTTAATGTTGCAATGCAATCATCTGACCCATAGGTGGCAGCCATCTCAAGCCAGAGGACGAGAGGACTCTAGCCGCCACGGATATAAATGATTTATAGTGAAAAACTTTGTTTTTACGGGTTATACTTATTTTCCCCTCCAATCACTTCAACGGCCCTGCCTCCCGACCAATCCCCGTGGAGGTCTCTTTCCGCCAATCGGAGACCTTGGTTTATTTCTCGAATATAATGAGAAAAGAATGTCTGTGTGTAACGCGTGTGACGTCACTCCACGTCGACCCCCCCCCCCCTCCATTAATAAACATGAACGGGTGACGTCACTCCGCATGGACCCCCCCCCCACCCCCGTCAATAATAATCATGAACGGGTGACGTCACTCCGCATGGACCCCCCCCCACCCCCGTCAATAATAATCATGAACGGGTGACGTCACTCCGCATGAAGACGGTGGAGCGGAAACGAAAATTTGTTAACGCAAATTAGCTTTCATTTTGACCTTTCTTCGTGGGAAGTTAAGCCAATAAAGACATCTACGCAGCAACTAATATCACGAGCCAACAAGGGCTGTGTGTGTGTCCCGCGCGTGACGTCACTCCACATGCCCCTCCCCACTCATTAGTATTCACGTGTGCCGGATTTTTTTGACTAACTAACGCAGAAAAAGGTCGAGCGGCTATGATAATTTTTTAACGCAAATCCGCTTCCGATTTTACGGATCTTTATAGAAAGTGAAAGGCAATAACTAATTTTACGCTGCATCGCAGTGCGTTTGGTGCCTTTATTTGTTTCTTCGGCATGTCCAACACAACACAAGGCAAGTCAACTTTACGCTTCCAAATGATGCTGCAATGAACATTTCTCTGCTACTTTGCAGACATTGTATCGAACCTTCTTGGTTCTTTCGGTAAAGTCACGTAGAATGGAAATAATAAAATAATAAAAATTAAACATAATAAAACAATTCTCACGACGTTTCGGCCACAACGCAAGCAGCCGTCCTCAGGTGGAGAACAGGTCTGTCGAGAAGACAGCGTTGTACGTGCCTCTGTCGAGTGACGCCACCTGAGGACGGCTGCTTGCGTTGTGGCCGAAACGTCGTGAGAATTGTTTTATTATGTTTTATTCTTATTTTATTATTTCCATTCTACGTGACTTTACCGAAAGAACCAAGAAGATGAATGCCTGCAGTCACGAAAGCTTTACATCGAAATTGTATCGAATTCCAATTGTTTTCAACCCCAGCGAGCGAAAACGGAAGATCAGCAAGTATCAGAGCAGTGCATTGCAGGTAATTGAACGTCCGTTAAATACATTGATACTGTGACGTTAGGGGCCGTCCATAAATGACGTCACGCACCTAGACGGGGGGGGGGTCAGACATTTGTGACGATGTGTGACGAGGGGGGGGGGGTTGAGAAATGTGACGTCACATCAAAATGCGCAACTTTAAATAAATATAGACAACACGTTCTACTTAATTAAATAGACTTTTTAGTAAATGTTTTCTCCTACAACATCAGAGTGCAGCGCCACATTAAATACGCACTACAATGACAATAGTTTATAGCGATTTGAAGCATTTTTTATTTTTGGGGTGGGGGGGCAGAGCTTTGTGACGTCATATTTGAGGGGGGTCTGACTTTTTGTGACGCCGTGTGACAAAGAGGGGGGGGGTCAAAAATCGTCCAAAATCGCGTGACGTCATTTATGGACGGCCCCTTACGTGATGTGTTTCATGACTTAGTTCCGTGCAACAACCACTGCCATTAATGCAGTCCTGCGGTCAAATGCTGTGAGGTGTTTTATGACATTATTTTTGTTCAATATTCCCTGCCATTACATTTAGAAAATGTAAAATTATACTCTGATAAATTTATTCGTAACTCTAACGCTTCTCTTTGGTCCTCGTTATTTGCTAAGTTACTTCGGACAGTATCAGCACTCTACTCTATTCACTCTTCGCTATCAAGCGTCCATCGGTGAAGATGAATTTGTTAAATCTTGACTTAAAGCTTTCGTGACCGCAGGAATTCATACTCCTTGGGTCTTTCGTTAAAGTCACGTAGATAGAAAAATAAAAAATAAAAACATCACGACGTTTCGATCGCAACAAAATACAGCAGGCTGTATTTTGAAATCCTTTATATTAAGTTCGCGTGCTTGCTTGCTTGCTTGCGTGCTTGCTTGCTTGCTTAGGACCGTGCAAATCTTTCGGTCGTTTTTTAACCCACTTCCCGTGATCCAATCGAGCTGACATTTTCCACACAGACTCGTTGTGCCAAACAATTATTGTTCGTGAAAAAAAGTTCCCAAAATTTTACACTTTTTAGGCAAAAAATAATAATTTTACATATATTCAAATAGAATGCATTCATGGCTTTGGCTGAACGTCAGAGTGTAAGAGCCCAGAGCGTAACCCCTCCACAGGCCGTGGCGGAGTAGCGCAGTTGGTAGCGCCCTCGCTTCCCATGCCAAAGGTCGCGGGATCGATCCCCGCGTCCTCTACAGGCGAATATATTTTTAAATCCTTTATATTAAGTTCGCTTGCTTGCTTAGGACCGTGCAAATCTTTCGCTCGTTTTTTAACCCACTTCCCGTGATCCAATCGAGCTGACATTTTCCACACAGACCCGTTGTGTGTGACAATTAATTTTCGTGAAAAAAAAATCCAAAATTTTACACTGTTTAGGGAAAACAAATTAAATATTTAATTACCAATTGCTTAATGGTGGCAGACAATCATCTGACCCATAGGTGGCAGCCATCTCAAGCCAGAGGACGAGAGGACTCTAGCCGCCACGCATATAAAGAATTTATAGTGAAAAACTTTGTTTTTACGGGTTTACTTGTTAAATCCTTTATATTAAGTTCGCTTGCTTGCTTACGACCGTGCAAATCTTTCGGTCGTTTTTTAACCCACTTCCCGTGATCCAATCGAGCTGACATTTTCCACACAGACTCGTTGTGCGTGACAATTAATGTTCGTGAAATTTTTTTTCCAAAATTTTACACTTTTTAGGACAAAAATATTATATTTAATTACCAATTGCTTAAAGGTGCAATGCAATCATCTGCACCATAGGTGGCAGCCATCTCAAGCCAGATGACGAGGGGACTCTAGCCGCCACGCATATAAAGGATTTATAGTGAAAATCTTTGTTTTTACGGGTTATACTTATTTCACCTGAAGACGATTGCTTGTGTTGCGATCGAAACGTCGTGATTTTTTTTATTAGTTTATTACTTTTCTATCTACGTGACTTTACCGAAAGACCCAACGAGGATAAATTTGTCAGTTAACAGCTTCAGGTGATTATAAAACAGTGCTAAAGTGAAGTTACGGGTTTTTATAATTATACAGCCACAGACATCGTTCACATTTGCGACCGAGGCGAAATCGTCTTCATCCCAAAAATCGACCTCGCCCCAAGTGAAACGACGACAAATTCTCATAATTCTTGCGTATGCGATGACGATCAACAAGTCGCAGGGTCAGAGTTTTCAAAAATGTGGGTATTTATCTCAATGGACCCGTATTTTCTCATGACCAGTTGTACGTACCTCTGTCGAGATCTGAATATCCTCAGCGGATCAAAGTGTTCATCATCAAGGATAGCCAACTGCAGGGAAAACTTTTGAACAGTGATACGAGATTCACACAAAATATCGAATAGCGAGAAATCTTCCAAATTCCTTAATTTAATTGAGTAAGTTAAGAACATTTTCTTTAAATGCTACATTTCCTAATAAAATTAACAATCACAATAAAACGTCAATTTATATCTTTAATATTACAGCTTCCGTCCTAGTCTTTGAATAAAGTCGTTAGGCTGCACATTGGCTCGAGGTAATTTTCGATCATTCCTTCAACTTTCACGAACAACTGGGTGTTTAAGATTAGCGATTTGTCGTATTACCTGGCTCTATAGCACATGCACACATACAATTACTTTACTATGCAACAAAAAAAAATGTGTGTTTTAATAATCAATTACCTACTCATTCACCACCTCACTCATTCCCTCCCTCACTCATTCACTCACTCACCATATCACTCATTCACTCACTCACCACCTCACGCATTCACTCACTCACAATCACACTCATTCATCCCACTCATTCATTCACCACCTCATTCACTCACTCACTCACCATATCACTCCCTCATTCACCCCACTCACTCACCACCCCACTTATTCACTCACCCACCATCACACTCATTCACCCCACTCACTCACCACCCACTCACCACCCACTCACCACTCACCACCACCCCACTCATTCACTCACCCACCATCACACTCATTCACCCCACTCACTCACCACCCACTCACCACTCACCCACCAACCCACTCATTCACTCACTCACCATCACACTCATCCACCACCCCACTCATTTCACTGATCTCTTCCAAACGACACTCCTCTATCCCGGCCTCTGGAGTTCTCCCCCCAGCTTTCAACAAAAACAACTCGAACTCCCACCACTCGACGCCCTTCAGCCAGCAGTGGAGTGAAGCGGAGGAGAGTTAACTCCCAGAGTAGTTCGTGGTCCGTTTCTTCGGATCGTCCGACAGAGCCGGGCGACTCGATCCGGGCTCCAGGATTCCCGTTGCCGGCCGATGACCGCCATCTGCTGGGACCCTCCAAGAAAAACACGCAATTATTTAAAAAATATTTATAATACGAGCGCGTATCCACCAACTCCATTCCCTTCCCAGACGAAGCCGGCATCATCCCGGAGCGGCAACAATTGTTTAAGCAACACAAACAACTCTGGACCGGGTTTCTACATGCAGCGTCTCATCAGCAACAGAGATCAGGCTCGCCTGAATCAATGCTGTTGACCTGCCCCAGATGTCAAAGGCAAGGACCGGTTTCCACATTCATTGTCTCATCAGCAACAGCAGTCAGGCTCGCTTGAATCAATGCTGGTAAACTGCCCCAGATGTCAAAGGCGAGGACCGGTTTCCACGTTCAGTGTCTCATCAGCAACAGCAATCAGGCTCGCCTGAATCAATGCTGGTAAACCGCCAGATTTGAAGCTTTCGTGACTGCAAGGATTCATACTCTTAGGCTTTTTCGGTAAAGTCACTTAGGTAAAAAAAAATTTAATAGAAATAAAATAAAAAATCACGACGTTTCGGAGGCAACACAAGCTTCCGTCTTCAGGTGGAACCGTCACAGCACAATTGCTGTATCAAGTAAAGAGACGTCCCAAGAGACCCGACCTTGTGTATATATATACTGGTTAATGGGGGGAGGAGCCAGGGTGGGCCGCGGGAGAGGAGTTGTTGTGAGATGGCTAGGACGTCTGCTGCTTGTTGGTACTGAGCCTTTGTCACGTAGATGGCAGAAGCAGATAAGCAAGTCAGGACCAAGCAGCCCCTTGCTATGCTGCTGGGTGGGTACAACTCAAGACAGGCAACCAGCGTGTGAAAAAAGAAGCTAAACAGGATAAAACAAAACTGGCTGTCTATCAATAAACTGTACGGTAACTAAAGAATAGTACCTGTCAAATAAGATGGTCCAAATATGTGTAGTTAAATCTTTTTTGCATGGTTAATAACATCTTTCCAATGATTACTCAGTTTGACTGAGTAACTTCTTTAGTTACGGTACAGTTTACTGATAGACAGCCAGTTTTGTTTTATCCTGTTTAGCTTATTTTTTCACACGCTGGTTGCCTGTCTTGAGTTTTACCCACCCAGCAGCATAGCAAGGGACTGCTTGGTCCTGACTTGCTTATCTGCTCCTACCATCTACATGACAAAGGCTCAGTACCAACAAGCAGCAGACGTCCTAACCATCTCACAACAACTCCTCTCCCGCGGCCCACCCTGGCTCCTCCCCCCCTCAACCAGTATATAAGATCGGGTCTCTTGGGACTTCTCTTTACTTGATACAGCAATTGTGCTGTGACGGTTCCACCCGAAGACGGACGCTTGTGTTGCCTCCGAAACGTCGTGTTTTATTATTTTATTTCTATTATTACTTCTATTAATTTTATTTTTATTTTTTACCTACGTGACTTTACCGAAAAAGCCTAAGAGTATGAAACCGCCAGATATCAAAGGCAAGGGCCGGGGTTTCCACATTCAGTCCCTCATCAGCAGCAGTCACGCTCACCTGAATCCAGGGTCGTCTCTGTCTGAGTTCGAACCGCACACGATCTCTAGATGTCGCCAGAGAGACATCCTGAAGTCATCAACAGTCCACGTCACGAGACTACCTCGCGTTCCACTCAGTCGTGAACTGATGACGCAACAATATTCCAGTCGGATTGACAAACGAAAACGATGTTAACTACCTCGCCTGGTATACAGGGCGTCGTGGGTGCGAACACGACCCTGACGCCTGCTGCTGTAGATTTGGAGTTTGCGTGTCTCTCTCTCTCATCATCATCACGGTGGCTAGGAGATGTTAACTACATCGCCTGGTCTACAGGAGGGCGTGGGTTCGATCCCGACCCTGACGTCTGCTGCTGTATATTTGGAGTTTGCGTGTCTCTCTCATCATCATCACGGTGGCTAGGATATGTTAACTACCTCGCCTGGTATACAGGAGGTCGTGGGTTCGGTCCCGACCCTGACACCCGCTGCTGTATATTTGGAGTTTGCGTGTCTCTCTCTCATCATCATCACGATGGCTAAGAGATGTTAACTACATCGCCTGGTGTACAGGAGGTCGTGGGTTCAAACCCGACCCTAACGCCTGCTGCTGTATATTTGGAGTTTGCGTGTCTCTCTCTCCCCGTGGTCGCGTGGATTTTTCTCCGGGTCCTCCGGTTTTTCTCTTCACATTTAGAATCAATCGTCACGCGTTTAGAGTGTTTGGCTGCTGCTACGAATGTCCACGTGATAAGCCGCTTCGTTGAGCTGTCATTTGTGGCCAGGTCGCATCTGAAAAATAGCCACTTAGGGGCCGTCCATAAATGACGTCACGCACCTAGGGGGGGGGGGGGTCAGAAATTTGTGACGATGTGTGACGAGGGGGGGGGGGTGAGAAATGTGACGTCACATCTAAATGCGCAACTTTAAATAAATATAGACAACACGTTCTACTTGATAAAATAGACTTTTTTAATAAATATTTTATCCTACAACATCAGAGTGCAGCGCCACATTAAATACGCACTACAATGACAATAGTTTAAAGCGATTTGAAGCATATTTTATTTTGGGGGGAGGGAGGGGCAGAGCTTTGTGACGTCATATTTGAGGGGGGGTCTGACTTTTTGTGACGCCGTGTGACGAGGGGGCGGAGGTAAAAAATCCTCCAAAATCGCGTGACGTCATTTATGGACGGCCCCTTAGCTCAGTGGGCCTTACCTGATAAAATAACTTTTAGTTTAGGGTTTCAGCACCTCTGCATATGTATGCGAGTCTGTGGGTCTCTGTGAGTACTGTATATGGATTCAAATAAAAGTCTATGGGTATCGATGCGAGTTTATGGGTCTCTGTGCGAGTCGATGGGTCTCTGTGTGATTACATGGGTCTCTGAGAGTGTATGTGTTTCTGTGCGAGTCTCTGGGTCTCTGTGCGAGTCTTTGTGCGAGTCTATGGGTTTCTGTGGCAGTCTATGGGTCTCTGCGCGAGTTTATGGGTCTCTGTGTGAGTATATGGGTCTCTGAGAGTGTATGGGTGCATGTGCGAGTCTCTGGGTCTCTGTGCGAGTCTGTGGGTCTCTGTGCGAGTTTATGTGTCTCTGTGCGAGTATATGGGTCTCTGAGAGTGTATGGGTGCATGTGCAAGTCTCTGGGTCTCTGTGCTAGTCTGTGGGTCTCTGTGCGAGTCTATAGGTTATGGGTCTCTGTGCGAGTTTCTGGATCTCTATGAGAGTCGGTGGGTCTCTGTGAGAGTCTATAGGTCTATGTGCGATTGTATGAGTCTATGGTTATATGTGCGATTCTATGGGTCTGTCAGTCTATGTGTCTGTGGGTCTCTGTGCGAGTTTGTTGATCTCTGTGCGAGTCTGTGGGTCTGTCAGTCTATGGGTCTGTGGGTCTCTGTGCGTGTCTGTGCGTGTCCGTGGGTCTCTGTGCGAGTCTGTGGGTCTCTGTGTGAGTCTATGGCTCTCTGTGCGAGTCTGTGGGTCTCTGCGAGGGTGTACGACAAAATCCGCTGAGTTGGCAACAGCCCTGGCCAAGCGAGCGCGCAGGTGCGGCCGGGCCACGCGAAATGCGCGACGTGGAGATGGGGGGCGGAGCGTGGGTTGCCACCTCCCCCCCTCCACCTCCCCCTCCACCTCCTTCCTCTACACAGTCCGGGGCTCACACCGGAACCTCGTCGATTCGCCGCCTCATCATCCTCCTCCTCCCGCTGCAGTCAAACCTCACCGACGGTGCAGTCCTAGATCTGCGTCACCTGCCCGGCACCTGGTCGACGTTCAACGCGGACACCTGGTTGAGGATCAACGCAGACACCTGGCTGAGGATCAACGCAGACACCTGGTTCTCTCTGCCGACGTCCATTCCATCTACCCTCCTCTCTCCCGCGCCCGCCGTCTCCGATTCCTCCCATCGAGATCCTCCACCGGATCCCGAGCGGACCTCGCGAACCGAGCCGAGGAGAAGCCCCTCTCCTCCTCCTCCCCTCCTCCTCCTCCCCCTCCTCTCTCACCGCTTCATCGCCCCGACAAGAGTCCGGATACCGCCAGACGCCAAGATGGTGTGCGGAGGCTTCGTCTGCTCGAAGAACGCCCTCGGGGCGCTCAACACCCTCTTCATGGTGAGGCGGCGGGGGTTCCCGCGGGGTCTGTGTAGGGGTCTTTGGGTTTGTCTCTAGGGGTCTGTGGGCGTGGGGTGTCAGGGGTTCCCGGGGGGTCTGTCTAGGGGTCTTTGGGTTTGTCTCTAGGGGTCTCTGAGTGTGGGGTGTCAGGGGTCCATGTGGGCTGTTAAGGGGTCCCTGTGGTCTGTTTAGGGGTCTCTGGGTTTGTCTCTAGGGGTCTCTGGGTGTGGGGTGTAAGGGGTTCCTGTGGTCTGTTTAGGGGTCTCTGGGTTTGTCTCTAGGGGTCTCTGGGTTCTCTCTCTAGGGGTCTGTGGGCGTGGGGTCTCAGGGGTCTATGTGGGCTGTTTAGGGGTCTCTGGGTTTGTCTCTAAGGGTCTGTGGGTTTTGGGTGTAAGGGGTCCCTGTGGTCTGTTTAGGGATTTCTGGGTTCTGTCTCTAGGGGTCTGTGGGCTGTTTAGGGGTCTCTGGGTTTGTCTCTTAGGGGTCTGTAGGGGTCTGTGGGTGTGGGGTGTAAGGGGTCCCTGTGGTCTGTTTAGGGGTTTCTCGGTTCTGTCTCTAGGGGTCTGTGGGTGTGGGGTCTCAGGGGCCCATGTGGCCTGTTTAGGGGTTTCTGGGTTCCCTCTAGGGGTCTGTAGGTCTTATCTTATTGGTTCTTTCGGTAAAGTCACGTAGAAGGGAAGTAATAAAATAATAAAAATAAAACATAATAAAACAATTCTCACGACGTTTCGGCCACAACGCAAGCAGCCGTCCTCAGGTGAAAACCAGGTCCGTCGAGGCGACAGAGTCTGAATGAAACAGCACACGAGCTTGGAGCATATATATAAGCTAGGCGCATTGACAAAGGAATTTGCATATCAAAAGGAATTTAGCATATTTATGGGAAATGCAGGAATGTGATTAGTACTGCATATGCATGTGCATTATGCAGGATTAACAGCATCAAAGGGAGCTGCAGTTACTGCTGCTGCTGCAGTTGCTGCTGCTGCAGTTTCTGCTGCTGCAGTTTCTGCTGCTGCTGCAGTTGCTGCTGCTGCTGCAATTGCTGCTGCTGCTGCTGCAGTTGCTGCTGCTGCTGCACTTGATGCTGCTCCTGCAGTTGCTGCCTTATCCATTTTAATATAACACTATGTATTATTCTACCCACCCTAATGTGTATCACACTGCTATATGTTTACTATACAATTACGACACCATACATTACTCTGCACACTGCACCATGCCAGTGAGTGGAACGCGGTCTGAAAGTCACCGTAAACGTGAACACAATCAGTTAAGATCCGAAATGGTTTATTACGTCCTTCCAATGATTGCTAAGCCAGAATCCATCTTCTCGGTTGAAATTGTCTCTGTGTTTGTATATGTGGATCGCCTCATGAACGAATCTCTCATGATAGCCAGATGGCTTGCAGAGAACCTCTGTCTTGGAGAAGTCAATGTCATGTGAGCCCACTGAATTGTAACAGTGATCTGCCACGGCTGAGGTGTTTGTCCTACCGTGTTTCAGGTCTGCCTTATGTTCACGGATGCGGTCCGAGACATGTCGTTTGGTTTCTCCAATGTAACTGCTACCACAGAGGCAACTTAGTTTGTAGACGCCAGGGTACTGTATGTCTGGAACCACATCTTTTACAGACGGGACCAGATCACGGATTTTATGTACTGTGTTGAATCGGACCTGGATCTTGTGTTTAATCAGGATTTTGGAGATCTTTTTTGTGACCCCAGCAATGTAGGGTAAGGTGATGGTCTTGAAAGGCTCCTCAACAGGATCCTTCTTGATGGTTGGAGTGATGGCTTTGCGGATTGTGTAGTCGGAGTAACCATTAGCCTTAAGAGCTTGGCGTACGTGTTTGATCTGTAGGTGTCTGTGGGTGTGGGGTGTCGGGTCCCTGTGGGCTGTTTAGGGGTCTGTCTGAGTGGGGTCGGTGTGTTTAGGGGGTCTCTATGCGGTCTCTGAGGATGTGTAAAGAGGTTCTGCAGGGGTCTACAGGAGTGGGGTCCCTGTGAAGTGTATGTTTGTTGAACTTCTTTCGCACCGTACGTAGCCAACCGCGCAAACAAACTAACACAACAGCAACAAGCAGTTCTAAAGAAAATAACTTTTCAAGGTAGTCTCTAGAAAGAGGTGTCTTTCTGAGTGTAGGATTTGGGTTTTTTTTTTCATATAAGGGAGGACATATCTGTGATCTGGGATCGGTGTCTCTATGAAAAGCGGGGACTCATAGGGGAGGGGGGGGGTCTTTTATGAGGGGGGTATATGGGTGTGAGGGTCTCGGTATCATCGGGGTCCTAAGGGGACTCGGGGTGGGGGGGGGGGGGTCGTGAGGGATGCGGTGGCGTGTTCATGGTGGGGACCCCTCCGATGTGGGCCAGGTGAGAGAGAGAATCGCCTCGATTTTAAATCTGTTGTTTTATCCGTTCCGTACGCGTCTCGTGCGGTATCGATACGCCGAGGCGAGACGAGAACGTTCGATTCCGTTACAAAAGACGCGAACTTTTGACGAGTCAATTAAACGCGGGGGGACAGCGGTCGACGTCGCCACAGACACGGTGGGGGGCGGGGGGGGGGCGAGAGACTCAGAGGGGGGCTCGAGCCACAGGTTGATGTCAAACTTTGACATCAACCTGTGGATCGAGCCTGGCTGGTCTCGGGGGGGTGGGGGCGGGTGGTTCTGTGAGCTGAGACGACGACTCCTGGAAATCCCCTCCGCGTTTGTGCCGTTCACCTGGCGGCCCCCCCATCACCCCCCCCATCATCACCCATCCCCCATGACCCACCTCCTCACCACAACCCCCTCACTACCACCATCACCCCCCCCCATCACCCCCCCCATCACCCCCCCCCCATCACAACCCCTCATGACCCACCCCCCCAACACCACCCCCATCACCCCCCCCAACACCACCCCCATCACCCCCCCCTAATCACCACCCCCCATCACCCCCCTCCTAATCACCACCCCCCATCACCCCCCCCCCATCACCACCACCCCCATCACCCACCCCCCATGACCCACCCCATCACCACCACCCCCATCACCCACCCCCCATGACCCACCCCATCACCACCACCCCCATCACCCACCCCCCATGACCCACCCCATCACCACCACCCCCATCACCCACCCCCCATGACCCACCCCATCACCACCACCCCATCACCCACCCCCCATCACCCACCCCATCACCATCACCCCCCCTAATCACCAGCCACCCCCATCGCCACCCCCCATCACCCACCCCCGATGTTTACACGCAGCACGAGGTACGGATTTGAGGCTGAGTCGACCTAGGGGAGACCCAGGGCCGGTCACTGGTGTTGGCCGCGAGCGGGAATCGAACTCGGGTCGCGCTCACCGCTCCACCACCGCTCCACCACCGCTCCCCTCATCGCCTGCCATTTCCTCCGCCTCTTTTTCTCGCCCGCACCTCCATCCTCAACCTCATGGCTCCCTCACACCTCACCTCTTCCCCTCTTCTCAGCATCACCTCCTCCTCACACCCAATCCCCACCTACCCTCATCCACTTGCCTTCTCTCGCCTCCCTCCTCAACTCCCCCTCATCACTTTCACCCCTCACCTCTTCACCCCTCATCACCTTCCCATCAACGCCATCTGCCTGCCCTCGTCAACTTCTCTTTTGGTCCCCGCTCGCCCTCGCCTTATTTCCCCGTCCCCTCGCCCCCTCCTGCCCCCTCTGAACTCCTCCTGCCCCCTCTCGCCCCCCCTAGGAGTTAACATCTCCTAGCCACCGTGATGATGGTGAGAGAAGTTGAGAAACGCAAACTCCAAATATGGAGCAGGCGTCAGGGTCGGGATTGAATCCACGACCTCCTGCAGACCTGGCAAGGTAGTTAACATCTCCTAGCCACCGTGATGATGATGAGAGAGAGACGAAAACTCCAAATATACAGCAGCAGGCGTCAGGGTCGGGATTGAACCCACGACCTCCTGTAGACCAGGTGAGGTAGTTAACATCTCCTAGCCACCGTTGACACAAGCCACATTCATCCGAAATGTAGCCGTGAATTATTTTGAACCAAGGAGGCCAGGAGACTTGTAATCGGGTTTCAGTCGCCTGTGGTGAAACCGGTTCCTCAAGTGTTGGAGTGAGTTTTTGGGCTCAGCCCGGTCACCAATGGCTGCACAACAACCCCCCCCCCCCCCCATCGCACTGTGCTTCTCTGAACCTCATTTGGTTGTGGCTGTCATGCGACGGCACATTGCTCTCGGGCGGAGGGGCGGGGCGGTAAGGCGCTGCCCCCTCCCGTGTGTGGAGCAGAGTAGAACTTGAAGCCGAAGGGGATCTCGGAGGTAGATCTGTGATCACCACTTCAGTGGGCCGTTCTGTGTGTGGACCAGAGTGTCACTTGAAGAAGGGGATCTCGGAGGTAGATCTGTGATCACCACTTCAGTGGGCCGTTCTGTGTGGACTAGAGTAGAACTTGAAGCCGAAGGGGATCTCGGTAGGGAGCTCTGTGGTCACCGCTTCAGTGGGCCGTTCTGTGTGGACCAGAGTGTCACTTGAAGATGAAGGGCATCTCGGAGGTAGATCTGTGATCACCGCTTCAATGGGCCGTTCTGTGTAGACCAGAGTGTCACTTGAAGAAGGCGATCTCAGCGGTAGCTCTGTGATCACCGCTTCAGTGGGCCGTTCTGTGTGGACCAGAGTGTCACTTGAAGGCGATCTCGGAGGGAGCTCTGTAATATCCACTTCAGTGGGCCGTTTTGCGTGGACCAGAGTGTAACTTGAAGAAGAAGGGGATCTCGGAGGTAGTTCTGTTATATCCGCTTCCGTGGGCCGATCTCTAACGCGAAGGGGATCACACTGCTCACTGCGAGAGCTCCAAATGGATTCTACGTCTCGTGACCACGCGGCACCAATAGCAGCACAATCCAGATGCAGTTGGCTGAAAGAGATTTTAAAATATACATTTAAAGATTAGTTCAATTTTGCGTGAGATGCGATTGTCTATGCCACCTGGCATTTACCTGTTTGGTAAGGGGGCTAGCGAATCTGCACTGCTTGCCTACAGCCATCACCTCCGATTAGCACGGTTGGCTACGTACGGCGTGAAAGAAGTCCAGCACACACACACATCTACACCGCCATCACCTCCAATTAGCACGGTTGGCTACGTACGGTGCGAAAGAAGTTCAACACACACACATACGTCGTGGGCTCTCGGGCGTGACGGTAAACCGACCACTGTAAGTGACCGCAGTGGGCGATGATTGTTCAAGGGTGGATTTGCAATCGGAAGAAGCATTTCTGTTTGATGTCCTCTGACCTCTTAACCCTGTTCCACGTCATCCTCCTTCATCGGCGTCCCCTCCTCCACCTCGCCCTCGTCACCCTCCTCCCTCTCCTCTTGCATCTCTCCTTCCTTCTGCTCCTCAATCCACTTCGACGTTGTCTCCCTCAAACTTCTCCAACCTCCGTGTCAACCTCCGTGTCAACCTCCGTGTCAACCTCCGTGTCAACCTCCGTGTCAACCTCCGTGTCAACCTCCGTGTCAACCTCCCTCCCGTCACCCCTCTCCCTTCTCACCCGCGACACGCTCCCCTCACATCGTCACTTCATCGCCCATCTCCCATCGCCTCCTTCTCTCCCCTCCCCCCCCCACCTCAATTTATCACTCGGCCTTAAGATTTGCATTGAACTGCCCATATAGGACTCACCACTGTGATCTCTACATTGGGTCAAACTTAACATCTCTTAATGTTCGACGGCTTGTGCACCAGATCTTATTTATTCACGATGTACTTACAAAACAATCCGCAGACTACCTGCTGGATCTCCTCTCTGTTTCGAAGAAGAAATGTGACCTAAGGTCTTCGCTCAATTACCAGCTTAACATTCCTTATTGCTGTACAAATACTGGAGGAAGGGCCTTTGCTATTGATGCCCCCAGGGTCTGGAATGCTGTCGCCAATAAACTGCAACTTGGATCACTACCTGTGAGATCTTCACTCAAAACTGCTCTAGAGGAGTTGTACACCCCTAGCTGCTACTGCTATTCAGAATGGCCTAAAATCAAATGTTTTCGCTCCAGATGACCGCTGCAAAGTATGATCTGTGTTTTGATTTCGTGCGCTGATCTTAAAGGTGCATTGACAAATGTTGATACTCCGACTGATGCTCCTGCTGTTGTGGAGTGACTCGTGCAGCCAGCTATGGCCACGGGGTTTGGTGGTACATGTTGTTTATGTCGTTTATTGTGAAAATTCGGTCACAGTTCCTATCATCACTGTTACATTGCTTATGGCTTTATTATGGTGATATCAAAAAGTTTTTGGGTTTGGCCATGTTTTGTTTGTTATAGTATGGAGTTAGACTGATGGTTTTAATCTAAGTTGTCTTGTGGTGGTTGTTGGTGTTTGACTTGCATCCCACTGGGATTTTTGCACACAGCGTTGGTGTACGGTGCTTTTCTGGAAGACTTTGCAGTTTTTTCTGGATTTTTCTGTTTGCGCATAGTCACTTTAAGATGTTTTCTTGTTCATGTTTTTGTTTTGTTGCAGTTGCACCCGATTCAAGACCCGAATGGCTCACAGGGCTATACCAAATAAACTGAAACCTCCCTACCTCAACCCCAACCTCTCTCACCCCCCCCCGACCCCCCTCCACCGTGCAGCTCGTGGGGCTGCTGCTGATCGGGGTCGCAGCCTACGGCGCAGGCTTCGGCATCATCTCGAGCATCTCGGTGGTGGGCGGCGTCATCTCCGTTGGCTTCTTCCTCTTCCTCGTCTCCATCGTCGGCCTCGTCGGTGCCGTCAAGCACCACCAGGTGCTGCTCTTCTTCGTATCCTCACCGGCCTGGCGCAGCGGGGGGGCCACCGAGGCAGGGCGGCACCACGGGACGTCGCGCGGCCGGACGCAGCCGAGTCTCGAGGGCTGTTACCATTGAGACTTGTCGCTACCCTCGGGGGTCGTCGCTACCTTCGGGGGTCGCTGTTACCCCCAGGGGTCGTTGTTACCCTCAGGGGTCGCCGTTACCCTCGGGCGTTGTTGTTATCCTTGGGGGTTGCCCCTACCCTTGGGGTCGCCGTTATTCTCGGGGGTCGTCGTTACCCCCCCGAGACTCGGGTTTCTCACAACGTTGAGCGTCTCACGGCCGTGAAGTGGAAGGCGTGGGGGGACGGAGGGAGTGGGAGGGAGTGGGAGGGA
This sequence comes from Lethenteron reissneri, assembly GCF_015708825.2. Classification (NCBI taxonomy): domain Eukaryota; kingdom Metazoa; phylum Chordata; class Hyperoartia; order Petromyzontiformes; family Petromyzontidae; genus Lethenteron; species Lethenteron reissneri. The sequence goes on from NC_083839.1 coordinate 7,383,749, forward strand.
GTGGGGGGGAGTGGGAGGGAGTGGGAGGGAGTGGGGGGTTGCCACGCCGGCTCTGCCCGTGCAGGTGGCTCCGCGTTCCCCACCTACCCTGCGGCAGTCGGTGGCGGTGGCCAAGGGAGGCGGAGCGGGGGGCGGGGAGTCGATCTTCTCGATGACTTTCAAACCGGCCGCATCTCATTCCGAGCCTGCCGCTTGTGCGCGGCCAGGTGGCGACAGCCATCGGGGTGGAGAGGCGGCGTCGTGAACCGTGATTGGCGGGGGGGGGGGTGTGTCAGGTGGTCGTGAACCGTGATCGACGGGGGGGGGTGTGTCAGGTGGTCGTGAACCGTGATCGACGGGGGGGGGTGTGTCAGGTGGTCGTGAACCGTGATCGACGGGGAGGGGTGTGTCAGGTGGTCGTGAACCGTGATCGGGGGGGTGTGTCAGGTGGTCGTGAACCGGCGTCGCGATGAATCGTCGCCAAAACTGGATGCCGATTTATTTCGCGCCGCTCGCGATTTCGGCGTGTTTTTTATTACTTGAGTCGTCGTCGTCGCTGTGTGGAGTGGCGGTGCAGCGGTTTACGTGCTAACAAACGCACCCCCCCCCCCCACCCCCCCTCGACGTTGTCGTGTTCAATTTCCCCACTCACGGCCAACATCAGTTCATGAATATCTGAACCGGTCCCGGGACCTCCCCACCGCCCTCCCACCTCTCCACCTCTCCGCCTAGGTCGACTCAGCCTTAGATGTATTACTTGGTGCGGTTTGTAACAGAGGTCGCAAACGGGTTTTGATTCCTTACCCGTACCCATACCCGGCCGCACCAGGGTCGCAAACGGCTACCCGTACCCGTACCCGGCCGGGTAGCCGGGTATTAGGTAGGGTACGGGTATCGGGTACCCGGTTGCGACCTCTGGTTTGTAAGCATCCATACTGGGGAGACGAAAATGGCTGGGCGTGGTGCTGGCCACCCCACCCCCCTCGTATGCTGTGCCGACCTTCATACTCACTGCGACACTTGCCCCTCCAGCCTGCGTAGGCTACACAGGGGATCTTTGTTTTTTGTGGCGGTAGCGCTAGTGGTGGTCATGGTAGGGATACTGCTGGTGGTAGTAGGGGGTATCGGTAGTGGTTGTAGGGGATGTTTGTGGTTTTGGTGGTCGGGGTATCGGTGGTGGTGGTGGCTGTTTTGGTTCTGTTAATGGTGGTGGTTGGGGTATCGGTGGTGGTTGTAGTGGTTGTAGGGGTTATATTAGTACTGGTGGTGGTTATTGTGGTGGTTGTAGGGGTTGTGTTGGTACTGGTGGTGGTTATTGTGGTGGTTGTAGGGGTTGTGTTAGTACTGGTGGTGGTGGTTGTAGGGGTTGTGTTAGTACTGGTGGTGGTTATTGTGGTGGTTGTAGGGGTTGTGTTAGTACTGGTGGTGGTGGTTGTAGGGGTTGTGTTAGTACTCCTGGTGGATGTGGTGGTGGTTGTAGGGGTTGTGTTAGTGCTGGTGGTGGTTATTGTGGTGGTTGTAGGGGTTGTGTTAGTACTGGTGGTGGTTATTGTGGTGGTTGTAGGGGTTGTGTTAGTGCTGGTGGTGGTTATTGTGGTGGTTGTAGGGGTTGTGTTAGTACTCCTGGTGGATGTGGTGTTGGTTGTAGGGGTTGTGTTGGTACTGCTGCTGGTGGTGGAACACAGGTGCTCATGCGAGTCCTTTCTCAAGTGCGTCGGCGATTGTGGTTTTCCTTCCATGTATGTATCCCTCCCTGTGTCGATGACATTCACTCAACAAGCGTGCTGGAGTGGCTCTGCCCACCGTCACCGGCGCTCGCTTCCGCGATTGACGCCGCCGCCACCGCTGGGTCCCCCCGCTCTGCAGGGTGCATGCTGGGTAACGCCACCATGGGGGGTGGCGGTGGGGGGTCAGTACGGTCGCTCACAAAAGCGCGTGGGGGGGGAGGTGGAGGGGCTGGCGCGATTGTGAGCTGCATTGGATTTTTCGCTGCCCGGCATCCTGTCCTGTCTCGGATTGACATCCTGCCTCCACTTCCTGTCTCCAGCGACGGGGGGCGGTTGTGGTTCCACAGCAGCCCTGAGTGGTGGTTGTTGTGGTGGTGGTTGTTGCGGTGGTTGTTGCGGTGGTACTGGCACGCCGGTACCACCGCGTTCACGCGATCTAACCCCAACAAAAACTCTTACGGTTACATACAATTTGTCTCTAATACCAAATTGTACGTGCTTATCGGAGGCGCGGTGTATGTAAGTTGAACTTCTTTTGTATTGTACGTAGCCAACCGCGGGGGAAGGAAGACAAACTAAACACGAGAAAGCAGTTTTAAAGAAAAAATGTTTCATAACCTTTGACCCTTGTCTGGACCCAATCGCCACACAGCTAAGCCAACTGTATCAGAATCAGAATATGTATTTCTGACTGGAGGAATCTGAGGAGCTATGAAGCTAATTTTTCACAGATGTCCAGTAGGGGGGGGGGGGATCAGAAAGTTACAACAACAAACAACACGTAAACACTATGGGAGTGCAAAGTAGAGAAAAGGTTAGCGGGTCGCTATATAATATCCAACGTCAATCGGTACAAGCTGTGAGAGCCTAAAACAGTAGTGGCAAGAGGGGGGGGGGGGGGGGTTCATTGGTATGGATGTAAATGTACGTGGAAATGTATCTATTTTTAAGTTACTAAAAAAAAGTTGCTTAGTTTCGCGACCAATATCCATAATACAGGTTTTTTTTGGGTTATATTGCGCAACTATAAATGTCTGTCGTGAAACCCGCCACCAGTCGGCAGCCAAGTTAGTAAGGTTTGTCACGTAAACAGAGCATGGCAATTCCTTACTGCGTAAATCCACAACATTTACAATCTACTCAGATTGTAAATGTTGTCGATTTGCTCTCCAACACCGGCGTGCTGTACTAGTGGCGGGTTTAACGACACATTTATATTCCACGCGATGTAACCCAAAAAACCTCTAATTATAAGAAGTTGCTTATTAACCCTTTCCTGTTCCAATGATGTACACGTACGTCATCGGTTTTTCTTCCGATTCCGGACGTTTACGTCGGCGGAACGGTAATCGATTCGCGAGTGAAAGGCCCACGCGGGAGGGCGCGTGGCACCAGTTTGGCTGTCGGCGGTCGTGCCGCTACAGTTCTCCGCGGTGAGCACTGTACAGCGTCCTTCAGAAAACAGCGGCACCGCTTCGCCTCTCGAAGCAAAATGGACGCTGGGCCGCCCGCGTTTTCCCCGAGATTCGGCGGTGAACGGGGGACATCCGCACGTTTTACCCTTTCACGTCTCGGAACGTGAAAGGGTGAAACGTTGAACAGATGTCGAGGACGAGTGTGGTGCTGACGGCTAAAGGGGCGAGCGAGGGCTCGGCCGTGGGTCACGTGCGTGGCTCCTTCCCGCGCAGTTCCCTTTGTCCTTGACGCCGCGTGTGCAGTACATGGTGATCCTGGTGCCCATGTTCATCGTGCAACTCGGCGTGTCCTGCACCTGCCTCGCCCTCAACGAGAACCAGCAGGTGAGACCACGGGAACCAGCTGCTGGTGAGACGGGAACCGCGCAAGTGCCAGCGAACCACGGCCGGGGTTCGGTGAGGGTAGTGGCGGGGGGGGGTCCTACGCAGGGTCAGGTCGAGGCCTTCGTTTCCACTCTAAGGATTTCCCTTGCGTGTGAGCACGTGTTCCCGTGCTGCCCCCAGCGGACATACAGCGTGACCCCCCCCCCCTCCCTTACCGCTTGTTTTCCGGTGGCAGATCCCAGCCGGGTCAGCGCACGGGTGCCCCTCCCGGTCTCCGGTGGGATTCTGATAATTTCTTTTCCCCACCGGCTATTTTGCCGAGCCGAGCCAGAACCAGAGCGTGGCGATGCTGCTGGCCTCACGAGACAACGTCTGTCCGAGTCTGGCTCGGGGGGGGGGGGGGGGGGGGGGAAGCAGGGCCATGTGGGGGCGGGGGTGGATTATTATTAGCGAGAGATGGCAGTGGAATTCGGGAGGTTTTCATCCAGCAGTGGATTTGACCATGACTGATGGTAATGTGATGCCACAGCAGCAATTGCCTCAGCGGTCTGTTAAGGCTACACGGGGGGGTGGGGGGGTGGATCTTTGTCCTGGGTGTTTGTGTACCCTTGTGTGTGTGCTGGGGAGCGGGAGTGGAGCGGTCAGCGCGCTGCGCTATGAACCTGGCAACCCGAGTTCGATTCCCGCTCACTGCCAACACCAGTGACGATTATCTGAACCGGTCCTGGGCCTCCCCTAGGTCGACTCGGCCTCAAATGAGTACCTGGTGCGGTGTGTAAACATCACCACTAGGGAGACAAAGGCGGTCGGGCGTGGTGCTGGCCACCCACCCCTCGTGTACCGTTGCAGCCTTCATAGATGCTCGCTTGACAGCACTTGCCCTAACAGTCTATTAAAGGCTACGTGGTGGATCTTTGTCTTTGTGTTCCGGTAGGACACCCTGTTGGAGTTGAGCTGGGCCAACGCCAACAACAAGACCCGCGAAGACGTTCAGAAGTACCTGCAGTGTTGTGGCTTCACCAACACCACGGAAGATCCGCTCTGCGCTGAGGTTTGCCGACCACAACACTCCCCCGCCACAACAACAGCCCCACGACCACCAACGCTGAGCTAACTGAGCGAGCTTACGGGCTCAAAGTCTGCTCAAGGGGAAACCGGATCTATTTGTAAATATCGCACCGGCTTGAATCCTCGGGAGACGCCCGCGAACTCGCACATTCCCATCGGTGAGTTCCTCTTGCAGGCGGGGACTCGTCACGTGGTCCGCATGCCCTGCCACCGCATGCCCTGCCACCGCATGCCCAGCCACCGCATGCCCAGCCACCGCATGCCCTGCCATCGCATGCCCTGCCACCGCATGCCCTGCCACCGCATGCCCTGCCACCGCATGCCCTGCCACCGCATGCCCTGCCACCGCATGCCCTGCCACCGCATGCCCAGCCACCGCATGCCCTGCCACCGCATGCCCTGCCACCGCATGCCCTGCCACCGCATGCCCTGCCACCGCATGCCCAAGCGGCGTCTGTTTGGCCAGAATAGAGGGGGCTCTACGGGCACGGCACGGGCTGGAGAAGAGATGGGCTGACGGTGGAGGCCAGTGGACTTGCCGATGACTGGTACCGGCGGCGCTATTGGGGCAGTTACGAGGCAGTTGCCCCCGACATCAACAGTGGAGGGATGGAGGAGCAATGCTCACAACAACGAACGGACCACCGGGTTGATAAAATGCAGAACTGTGACAGTGGGGAGCATAAGTGGCACATCTGGCAGTCGTCTTCTGGCCCTGTCCTGTGACCTCCTGTGAGCCTTCCACACCTGAAGTGATAGCCTCAGAGCGCACCTTGCCTGGTACAGGCGCCGTGGTAACCTGTGTCTGTGTACCGTGTGTCGTGTGTCGTGCAGGCTCACCCCAATTACACGCCGTGCAGCTTGGTCTTTGGCAAGTCCCTAGACGGACTCCTACGCGCAGTCGGGGGCATTGGACTCTTCTTTGCCTTCAGCCTGGTGCGTCCCCATCTTTGTTTCTCCCACCCCTTCTCGTCCATCTTTGTCCCTCACTCTCCCTGAGTCTCCCACTCCACAAATCACCCACGTCACCCCTCCGCGTGTCTCCCACTCTCCGTGTCTCCCACCGTTCCTTTCCCCGTGTGTCCCACATCCCCCAACTCCACAAATCTCCCACATCACCCCTCCCCGTGTCTTCCACTGTACCACTCCCCGTGTCTCCCACTCCCCAAATCACCCACGTCTCCCACTCCCCGTGTCTGACACACTCTCCTCCCCCTCCCCGTTGCGGTCTCCCCCCCCCCCCCCCCCCCCCGTGTGTTTGTCCGCCAGTTGCTGGGACTGTGGCTGACCCACCGCTACCGCAACCAGAAGGATCCGCGGGGTCACTCCGGGGCATTCCTGTAACCTTCTCCGCCTCCTCCACCTCCCTCCCCTCCTCCACCACCTCACCGCCACCCTCACCGCCTACCCGCAGCCGTTTATCTCCGGGTGGGCAGGGGGGGGGGGGGGTCAGTCACATGACGACGATTAAGTCGGTATCGGTTTTCTAAAACGAAACCCCGTTAATTCCACGAAGGCCGTTGCTCGGGCCTGTGTCCACGCCCTGCGGCCTCGTTGTTGAGGACGCGGCAGCCTGCGTAGTTGACCCTGTCGGGAGTAAACGCTAAAAACTGATTGAATCTTGGCCTGGGGGGCTCGCGGAGAAGGCCGCACGCAGCGCTGCCCTGTGGGTAATATTTGTACTGCCTGTGCACGGAACTACACCGGGAATGTCGGGCGTGCGACGTCTTTTTGCGCGCGTTTGCGGAGACGCGGTTTCACGTCAAGTCTGCGGTGGGGGGCGCTGTGCACGCAAGGCTCCCCCCGCGTTGCTTTGCGCCGTTAACGCTGTGGAGCTTTGCGAGCGACCGCTTTTTCAGTTTTTTTCTCTGCACCTTTGTGGGGGTCCTCCAAAAAGCCTCCCCCCCCCCCCACTCTCTTGTGCGCGGGACCCAGTATATATCCGCTCGCGTTATTTTTGGGGGAAATCGGCACGGGTTTGGTTTTGCGTTGTAATTTCCGCCTGCTTATGTTGCTGTGTAGATTCACAGTGTGTGGGGGCGGGCGGGCGGGCGGGCGGGCGGGGATGAGTTTCGGATTAAACACTTTCAGATTTTTGAGGACAATTTCTGAGCTTTGTTTTCACATTTTTTCCCCGATCGTTTTCACTGCGCGATGCGAGCGGCTGCTCAATGCCCGACGCGAGCGTCGTCACCGTCGTCACCGTCGTCACCGTCGTCACCGTCGTCACCGTCGTCACCGTCGTCACCGTCGTCACCGTCGCCTGTTACCGCGGGACACCAGGAAGAGGTTCCACGCGACGTCTTGATTTAAATGCGGATCGCATTTTTATTTTAACAAATTATACGGTGATGTTGCCGCCGCCGCCGCTGCATTGGCAGTAATTCGCACCAGCCCAGATAAATGACAGAAGACTCAATACATTAATAAGTAACGCTGTCTGGTCATAAATGAATCTAAAATCATTTACGTGCCATAAAGAAACGGGCCATTGTCTGTAGCGTTGCCAATTATTAACTTAGTTTTTTCTTTCTTTTAAGGCCCCACGCAGTCTTACTGACGAACGTGTCGACACTTGTACTGAATCGTCCGGTGAATGTAGCGCTCCTGTCGTTCGACGGTCCGTGTCTGCGCTCGCACAAAGATGCTCGGCGGGAGTTGGTGGGGGCGGTGATTGGCGTGAATCGGAGATTACGAGAGCCGGGCTCCGTAGGAGGATGGAGGAGGTATCGTGGCCGGGAGGTGACCTGTGGGAGTTGTGGAAGGTGGTGGAGGCATCGTCGGTGGGAGACGATGTGTGGGAGTTTGAATGTCGTGCTTCTGTTTGCAAGGGGAGCAAAATCATTGAATAAACGTGGTCACGTGGAGACGGGGGTCACACACTGGTCGATGTCTCTCACCTGTACGCGCGGTGCCACTCTGCCGTCTCGCATCAAGAGCCGAAGAAGCGATAAGCATTTCTCACCGCCTGGCCGAGGTGGCAAGGCATGAGTAGCAACCACAGCCCACAGTGAGTGTCAGTGGACGTGGTGTGCCCCGGGGTACGGTGGTGTAGCGTTTAGCACGCCACGCTACGAACCCGTCAAACCCGAGTTTGATTCCCGCTCACGGCCACCAACACCAGTGACGATTATCTGAACTGGTCCTGGGCCTCCCCTTGGCGGACTCTGCCTCAAATGAGTACCTGGTGCGGTATCTTAACATCGCCACTGGGGAGACAAAGGCGGCCGGGCGTGGTGCTGGCCATCCACCCCCTCGTGCGCTGTGCCGGCCTTCATTGGTGCTGCTCGCAAACAGCACTTGCCCCAATAGTCAGTTAAGGCTACACAGGGGATCTTTGTCTTTGGTGTGCTGGGTGGGCACCCAACCAGGTAAATGGCCCGGCAGAAATATATCCCGGTTGTCCCACGGGCGTCGTGTCAACACGAGAGGAGCAGCACATCTGGAGATGTTGCAGTGAGCAGCGCGAAACCTTCACATTCGTGAAACAGCCCGCAGAAGCGGATATCGCAGAGCTTCCTCCGATATCCCTTCTGCAAGTTATCTCTGGTCCAAATTCGCACCTGATTTAGCACGGGCGGCTATGTATGGTGCGAAAGAAGTTCTCCGTACAAATTGCAGGAGCAATTTCCCACCCGCTCTAACGTTTTTCATTCATGTTCATCGCATGACTCTCGAACCGACATCTTTAATTCTGTAATTTTTTCCCACAAATATGTACAGAACCAAATGTAGTGAGATGGGGGGGGGGGTGGTGTTTTTGTGCAGTGGTGACCGGGCTGAGACCACCAACTCACTCCACTTGAGAAGACCGGTTTACTCGGAACGCGGTCTCTTTAAGTCTGTGGGTGTCTGTGTGAGTCACTGGTGACCTGGCTGAGACCATCAACGCAGTACACTTGAGAAACTCTGGATAACCGTCTCGCTAACCTCATGAGCCACCTGGCCACGGTCGCCCTGCCACCGATGATGCCATGCTCGTGCTGACCAGCAGGGGGCAGGGGAGCACTCGCCACGTGGAGCACGTGACCTCTACCTGGCCGCCCCCCCCCACTCTGAACCCTCTCCCCGTCACCGCCCGCTGTGAAAACAGACTCTGCTCCGTGCAGCAGAAGCAGCAGCGTGGAGGCCCTGACGCAGCCTCTCTCTCTCCTCGTCTCTACTGACCCTTGGCTCCCGTTTCTCCCACCACCATCTTCCCCCTTACTTCCCATTCTCTCTCTTCTCTCTTCCCTCTCCTCTGCCTTCCACTTTCTCCCGTACAGGAATCGCCTCGACTCCACTCCTCGTAATGTAACAGGGAGGGGGTCGTGGGTTCGATCCCGACCCTGACGGCAGCCTGCTGCTGTATATTTGGAGTTTGCGGTGTCTCTCTCCCCGCGGTCGCGTGGATTTTTCTCCGGGGGCTCCGTTGTGTTTCCTTCCCCTTTCACATTTAGAACCAACATCTCGCGTTTCGGTTGTATTTTGGCTGCTTTAGATTTCCACGTGACGAGAAAGCCACTTTTGTTGAGCTATCATTTTTTTCGGGGGGGGGGCAGAGCTTTGTGACGTCATTTGAGAGGGGGTCTGACTTTTTGTGACGCCGTGTGACGAGGGGGGGGGGGGAAATCGTCTAAAATCGCGTGACGTCATTTATGGACGGCCCCTTTATGGCTCAGTGGGCCTTACCTGGTCAAATAATAATAAAGTTGATAATTGTTTTTTTACCCCTCTATCTGGCAACAAAACTGACACCTTTTTACAAGGAGTCATGTTTGCATAGACCACAATACCTGCAGTAGTAATGCAAACAAAAAACACAACTCTGATAATGTGCACTGTCCTTGAAGTTCATTGGTCCACACCCGAGACAGCTTTCCTTAGAGCCTAGTCTCACATGGGTTGGACCAGATGACGCCAAAAGGCGCACAACTCAAAGACAATGCACCATCAGAGTATGAGAGCTCGGGGTAAGTATTTACACTATTGGAACCTCATTTGCCAGTAAGAATATAATTTGTTTTTTACCCTTCTATCTGGCAACAAAACTGACACCTTTTTACAAAAATATGTAAGACGAGGCTCTAAGGAAAGCTGTCTCGGGTGTGGACCAATGAACTTCAAGGACAGTGCACATTATCAGAGTTGTGTTTTTGTTTGCATTATGACTACAGGTATTGTGGTCTATGCAAACATGACTCCTCGTAAAAAGGTGTCAGTTTTGTTGCCAGATAGAAGGGTAAAAAGCCAATTATCATATTTTTACTGGCGGCTGCCGGGTGGACGGAGGTCCCCGTGGCAGAGGTCGCAAACGGGTTTTGATTCCTTACCCGTACCCATACCCGGCCGCACCAGGTACCCTACCCGAAATGAGTGACAAACGGTTACTCACCAGTGACTCACGGCCTACCCGTACCCAGCCAGGTACGGATACCCGTTTGCGACCCTGGTGCGGCCGGGTACGGGTAGCCGGGTACGGTTAGCCGGGTATCGGGTACCCGATTGCGACCTCTGCCCCGTGGTGGTGGTGGCGGTGGGCGTGGTCAGTACGGGACGTGACGTCACTGTGACCGCACCAGGCAGACGACGGCGTCTACCGCAAGGAGCGCGCGCGCCGCGTTGCAGCGAACTCTGGCCCCGAGAAGGCGACCTTTGACCCTCCTAAAGCAACAAAAACAACTCGGCGCACTGGGGAGTCGATAACAGCCGCGTTGTGGCCTTCGAAGGAAAGCAACCGCGGTGGTAACGGGGCGACGTTTCGGGCAACGTTCCTTGCGTAGAAAAATTGCACGTGCGATATGAAGAAGGATCGTTGCCCGAAACGTTGTTGTTGATCATGTTGTCGGCTTTGCTTGTGTGCCAACTGCCAACGCAGCACCAGCAAATTGTTTGTTCACCCCCCCCCCTGCCCACCTAAATTTTTACAGCTTTTCACTCTTCAACCTTTGACACGTTCGCAGCGGCAATGTTTATCACACATCGGCATCGCCAACAGCCGTGATGCATCATCCACTGCTGGATGAAGGCGAACCTGCCTGCCATTCCCCCCCGCAAGCCGCCATGCGATGACTGACAAATCCAACCGGAGTCGATTTCATCGCTCCGTCTCCACGGGGGAGAAGCTGACCCCTTTGGGCCGCGTGGCCTCGCCTCTAGGCTGCAGCTCTGTGTCTGGGCCACATCGTCCGCCAACCCCGCTAGCCGAGCCGAGACCTTTGAACTTTGACTCCACGACCCACGTGCCCTCTCTAACCCGCTCGTCCGTGTCTCCCTCTTTCAGTTCTTGCCGTGAACTCCATTGTTGTACTGTACTCTTCGTGCTTCTATTGGTCCCCCCCTTAGCTGATCAAGGTGGCGCGGGGGGGTTGTGCAGGACAGACAGCTGTCGGCGTGCTTGATGGCGAGAGAGTTCACGAGGAGGAGGGGGGGAGTGGGGACAGACAGACCCGATCACCGTGCGATGAGGAATGAGAGACACAGGGACGGTTCTGGAAGGGAAGGGCGAGTGGAGAACTCGGGTGGGGGTAGGGTCGGAGTAAGGCTCTTGTAGGGCCAATGCACTTCTGTTTCGTAGGCCTTCAGTGATTAATTCTAGATTTGAAGCTTTCGTGACTGCAAGGATTCATATTCTTAGGTTTTTTCGGTAAAGTCACGTAGGATAAAAAATTAAAATTAATAAAAGTAAAATAAAAATCGACGTTGTGTTGCTTCCGAAACGTCGTGATTTTTATTTCATTTTTATTCATTTTAATTTTTAACCTACGTGACTTTACCGAAAAAACCTAAGAATATACGTCAGTGATTACTTTCGAACAGCTGGTGCTGCTGCTGCTGCCCTCATTCGATGGGAGCGCGCGCGCTGTGTGCCGCACATAAGCAGATCGAATTTGAAATAATTGAGAAAAAAATCAAGGTATTCCTAGAAATACTTTAAGCAAAAATGTCTTCGACTATTTTTTTCCTATGATTATTATATTGGATGGCGCAGCTTTAAAAGGATGCCGTTCATTTTCATCGATGACAAATTCAATGTTCTGACAGGACATTTAAAAAATTAACCCGTAAAAACAAAGTTTTTCACTATCAATCCTTTATATGCGTGGCATCGGGGCGGCTAGAGTCCTCTCGTCCTCTGGCTTGAGATGGCTGCCACCTATGGGTCAGATGATTGTGTGCCAGCATTAACCAATTGGTAAATAAATATTTAAAAAAAATTCCTAAACAGTGTAAAATTTTGGACAAAAAATGTCACGAAAATTCATTGTCACGCACAACGAGTCTGTGTGCAAAATGTCAGCTCGATTGGATCACGGGAAGTGGGTTAAAAAACGACCGAAAGATTTGCACGGTCCTAAGCAAGCAAGCAAGCGAACTTAATATAAAGGATTTAAAAATGGATAATCACGACATCATCATTTAAGATAACTTATCTTTGCACATGATTGCGTAACATTACGTTTCTGGTGTTGTTTGCGTTTTCAAAACGTGTTTACTCTATGAAATTGGGCACGAATAAACGTACACATAGACAAAAATAAATATCCTACTGTAAAATAATTATCGTATTTACTATACCGTACCTTACCATTCTAATCTCGAAGACTCTGCATCACGGGGCAATGTTCCAAGCCAATGTGCAGCCGAACGACTTCAAAGATAAACCAAGGTCTCCGATTGGCTGAAAGAGGCCTCCACGGTGATTGGTCGGCAGGCTGGGCGTTGAAATTATTGTAGGGGGAAAAAATAGTAACTACTGGCCAAGACTAATTAGAGAATCTGTTAAAACTGAGAGAAATACTAATTAATTTAACCGTTCGGATAGCTATAGGCTTAGTGCTGCTTGGAAGCGAATCGTCAAATGATACTTTGTTTAAATGCATGCCTATACAGGCCGCCATACTTCAATAGTGGTTACCGTTGGTACGGCTATTTAATTGCACACAATCGACAGAAAGTACAAGATCAATGGGCTCGCATAATGCATCATGTATGTTGACCCATTAACCTCCCCCTATTCGCACAAGAAGAGTGCACAAGTGTTGTCACCACATCTATGCCTCTTTATAAGGAACGAAACAGGTGGACTTCTCCACAAATCTGGCTTGTCGCCTGATGAAGCTAGTTGCAATTACTGGCAAAACGTCGTACTCAGATTGTAAATGTTGTGGCTCGGCTCTCGAACACATCGGTTAGTGCTGTACTAGTATACTACACTTTACACTACACTATACACTACACTATACACTACACTATACACGACTATACACTACACTATACACGACTATACACTACACTATACACTACTATACACTACACTATACACTACTATACACTACACTATACACTACACTATACACGACTATACACTACACTATACACTACACTATACACGACTATACACTACACTATACACTACTATACACTACACTATACACTACTATACACTACACTATACACTACACTATAGACTACACTATACACGACTATACACTACACTATACACTACTATACACTACACTACTATACACTACACTATACACTACACTATACTATACACTATACACTACACTATACACGACTATACACTACACTATACACGACTATACACTACACTATACACTACTATACACTACACTATACACTACTATACACTACACATTAGTGCTGTACTAGTGACGAATTGACCACGTTCTGTTTACGTGACAACCCTTACTAGTTGGCTGTGTCGGGTGGTGGCGGGTTTAACGACACATTTATATATTTACGCGATCTAACCCATAACAACCCCCACCTGTATGATGGAGGAAAAGGTGTAAATGAGAATACGGCGGGAAAACAGAACGTGACCCTGAGGTGAGGGTTGGGAGAATCCGTCAGAGGTGGCAAGGGGCAAGGGGATTGGGCTCAGGGAAAAGAGTGAGGGGGCATTCGAGAACGGGGGCAATGGGACGATGTGAAAGGGCAGAAGCACGAGGGGGGTAGGAGGGGGGGTGGGGAGGGTGGGTGGGAGGAGGGGTGGAGGGGGGTGGGAGGGGGTGGGAGAGGGTGGTGGGAGGGGGGGTGGGAGGGGGTGGGCGGGGTGGGAGGGGGTGGGAGGGGGGTGGGAGGGGGTGGGACCGTGTGGGTGGAGGGGGTGGAGGGGGTGGGAGAGGGTTGGGTGGGAGGGGGGTGGGAGGGGGGTGGGAGGGGGGGGGGAGGGGGGTGGGAGGGGGGTGGGAGGGGGTGGGAGGGGGTGGGAGGGGGGTGGGAGGGGGTGGGAGGGGGGTGGGAGGGGTGTGGGAGGGGTGTGGGAGGGGGGTGGGAGGGGTGTGGGAGGGGTGTGGGAGGGGGGTGGGAGGGGGGTGGGAGGGGGGTGGGAGGGGGGTGGGGGAGGGGTGGGAGGGGGGTGGGAAGGGGGGTGGTGAGGGGGGTGGGAGGGGGGGTGGGAGGGGGTGGGAGGGGGTGGGAGGGGGTGGGAGGGGTGTGGGAGGGGGGTGGGAGGGGTGGAGGGGGGGTGGAGGGGGGTGGAGGGGGTGGGAGGGGGTGGGAGGGGGGTGGGAGTGGGTGGGAGGGGTGTGGGAGGGGTGTGGGAGGGGTGTGGGAGGGGGGTGGGAGGGGGTGGGAGGGGGTGGGCGGGGGGTGGGAGGGGTGGGAGAGGGTGGGAGGGGGGTGGGAGGGGGTGGGAGGGGGGTGGGAGGGGGTGGGGAGGGGGTGGAGGGGGAGGGGGGTGGGAGGGGGGTGGGAGGGGGGTGGCGTTCGACGGGAAAGTTCAAGTCCAAGCACGAATCTCGGGCCCAGATTGTGGCCCCTAGTAACGTCGTCGTCCGAGTCGTGACACCACCACGCTCTTGTTTCAACAACAACAACAACAACCACCACCACGATTGCGTGTGACGATCGCCGGACTGGGTTACGACCTTTGGAGCGGTTTCGCCCGATCGACCCCGGGACCGCCGGATTATTATTGGAAGCAGCCGGACAATAAAATAATCGATGATCAGCTGCATTGTATAATCGCTGTGGTCTTGTTTTTAGTCATGGCGAAAGAGGCTGGGGAGTAGGATGGGGGTGCTGTGTGCAGTGCCGGACTAAGATATTGCGGGGCCTGCAGCATATGTGGTTATAAAGGGGTCCTAAATAAAAAACACACACATACAATTACTAGTAAAGTAATTGTATTTTCTCATTTGCTATACAGCCAGATAATACGACAAATCGCTAACCTTAAACACCCGGTCGTTCATAAAAGTCGAAGGCGGTATAGTACTATAGTCATAGAGCAAGTGCAGAATCACTGAACCGGAATTGATAGCTTGAAAGCATTTAGCGCGGGGCCCTTGAAAGTGCGGGGCCCGTAGCAGCTACTTATGTAACTACTACTACATATGTAGCTACTACATATGTAGCTACTACATGTAGCTACTACATATGTAGTTCCTGCGATAATCTGGCACTGTCTGTGTGACAGTTGCGTGGAGGTTACGGTCGGTCACTAACCAAACTAAACTCATTTTATTTGACCAGGTAAGATCCCACTGAGCTTAAATAGCTCCTGTTTCAGAAGCGACCTGGCCACAAACGACAAGTTGCTCAACGAAGTGGCTTGTCATCACGTGGCAATTTATAGCAGTTGAATGTTGGTGAAGCGCTTTTAATCGGGAAATGATTTGCGCTGCGAAGGTTAAACGAGCGTAGGATAATTATTGTTGTCTCACGATCTAACGCGGCCGACCTTGCATCGCACGTCGCCCAACTCCTGCGGAACTGTCGATCAACCACGGAGCTGCCCCCCCACCCACCCACCCAGCCCCCCACTTCTGTCTTGTTGAAGCGGCCGAGCGCTCGAGAGACAACGAATGGCAGTCTTGTTTTGCGAGAAGCAGTGAGGTGGTGGGTGGGTGGTTGAGTTTGGCAAATCGATTGGGATGAGTTCCGTGTCACACAGAGACCCATAGACTCACACAGAGACCCGTAGACTCACACAGAGACCCGTAGACTCACACAGAGACCCGTAGATTCACACAGAGACCTGTAGACTCACACAGAGACCCGTAGACTCACACAGAGACCCGTAGACTCACACAGAGACCCGTAGACTCACAGAAACCCATAGACTCACAGAGACCCATAGACTCACACAGAGACCCGTAGACTCACACAGAGACCCGTAGACTCACACAGAGACCCATAGACTTACACAGACACATAGACTCACACAGAGACCTGTAGACTCGCACAGAGACCCATAGACTCACACAGAGACCCATAGACTCACAGAAACCACTAGACTCGAACAAAGACCCGTAGACTCACACAGAGACCCATAGACTCACACAGAGACCCGTAGACTCACACAGAGACCCGTAGACTCACACAGAGACCCGTGGACTCACACAGAGACCCATATACTCACACAGAGACCCGTAGACTCACACAGAGACCCGTAGACTCACACAGAGACCGTAGACTCACACAGAGACCGTAGACTCACACAGAGACCCGTAGACTCACACAGAGACCCGTAGACTCGAATAGAGACCCGTAGATTCAGAGACCCATGGACTCAGAGACCCGTAGACTCACATCAAGACACAGCTTTAAATAGATGCAAGCTGCCACAGTCGTGTGATGGGTCACCACACTGGGCTTGCAATCCAATGAGGGGCCGGTTCGATTCCTCCTGCTAGCACTAGCAGCCAAGTTGTAGCAAAATAAAATTGACACGGCCAAACGCGTCAACAGAATATCGTTTATTGTTACAAACGGCAATATCACAGGAAGTCCAATGGCTTCCGATCACAACAGCTCGTGTATATTGCGTTTTGCTTTGATCACGTAAACGAAATGTTCCAAAGAAAAGTGAGCTTCTTCAGTCATGATAATTGTTTTTTTACCCTTCTATCTGGCAACAAAACTGACACCTTTTTTACAAGGAGTCATGTTTGCATAGACCACAATACCTGCAGTCATAATGCAAACAAAAAACATAACTCTGATAATGTATGCACTGTCCTTGAAGTTGATTGGTCCACACCCGAGACAGCTTTCCTTAGAGCCTAGTCTCACATGGGTTGGACCAGATGACGCCAATCAACTTCAAGGACAGTGCATACATTATCAGAGTTGTGTTTTTTGTTTGCATTATGACTGCAGGTATTGTGGTCTATGCAAACATGACTCCTTGTAAAAAAGGTGTCAGTTTTGTTGCCAGATAGAAGGGTAAAAAAACAATTATCATATTTTTTACTGGCAAATGAGGTTCCAATGGTGTAAATTCTTCAGTCATTTTCTTTCATAAAATCTTCCCCAACTCAGGCCCCCCCTCCCCCCCCCCCGAGCGATGGATTTTTGTCTCGGTATAGCCACAAGAGATGAAGCCGGCCTGGGCAATGTGAGCGGTGCGTGAGTGGAATGAGTGAGTGGAGTGAGTGAATGAGTGAGTGGAGCGAGTGAGTGGGGTGAGTGAGTGGGGTGAGTGAGTGGGGTGAGTGAGTGAAGTGAGTGAGTGGAGCGAGTGGAGCGAGAGAGTGAGTGAGTGAGGAGGAGAGAGGCTGAGAAGCGGTGGCTGGGAGGGATGATGGCGTCATGCACGACCGGGCCTTGTGGGTAGGGACCCAGTCAGCGGGGGGAGCGACCACCTCGACCGTGGGGCATTGTGGGTAGGGACCCAATCAGCGGGGCGAGCGACCACCTCGACTGCGGGGCATTGTGGGTAGGGACCCAGTCAGCGGGGCGAGCGACCACCTCGACTGCGGGGCATTGTGGGTAGGGACCCAGTCAGCGGGGCGAGCGACCACCTCGACTGCGGGGCATTGTGGGTAGGGACCCAGTCAGCGGGGTGAGCGACCACCTCGACCGTGGGGCATTGTGGGTAGGGACCCAGTCAGCGGGGGGAGCGACTACTTCGACCGTGGGGCATTGTGGGTAGGGACCCAGTCAGCGGGGGGAGCGACCACCTCGACCGCGGGGCATTGTGGTCGTGGCCCAGCCGCGTCGACATCGGCCTCGCCTCCCAGAGCTGGCGTCGGGAGGCGTCACGCGCATTCTGTCCTCGATGACGTCCCACGGATCCGGCTGCGGTCGCTCGTCGGCTGGCTGGAGAGTCTGGCGACGGAAGCTAAATCACTCTCAGGCTTCTGAGGCTCCAAATCACCATCGAGGATGCAAACAACACCTGGCGGGGGGGGGGGGGGGGGGACAGGATCCTTTTCACCAAGAGTTGAAAATTCACGTCCAGCTCTCTCTGTGTGTGTGTACGTACGGTTAACTTCTTTCGCACCATACGTAACCAACCGCGCCAAACGGGAGGCGCGGTTGTAAAATGTCAGGCCAACGGGCCCGCGGACGTGGCCATCGCAGAGCCGCCTTTGAGGTCCCCCTCCAAGTGACCTTGGAGGTCACACGGCGAGGGACGGTGCGGGGACGCACGGCGCGCCACCCACGGTCGTCGCCATCGCCGCGGGCGACCGGTACCGGTACCTGCGCAGGGAGTCCCAGTTCCACGAGCTGTAGCAGGTGGCAGGCCAGGTGGAGGGCGCAGCGCGCAGCTTCCACGGGGGCAGCGTACGTCCTGCGGTGCACGCGGGCAAAGACAAAGACCCCCCCCCCCGTGTTGCTGACACGGGCATGCTAGGGCAAGTGCTGTTCGCGAGTTCGCGAGGGGGCTCGTGCCCATTGCCCCCCTCTCCGCCCCCCCCCCCCGAATCGAACGGTGGCACGGCCGAGCGCCAGGGTGGGGGAGGGATGGGAGGTGGGGCGGGTGGAAGGACGCTCACCGCTTGTCCATGATGAAGCTGTAGCTGCTGAGTGCCAGCAGGATGGACGCAAGGAGCGCGAGGACTTCAGCCTGCGTCGCCGCCTGTGGGGGCAGAGGGTGACATCCGGCGCTCAGCTCGAGCGGGGAGCCGCCGCGCCCCCCCCATCCCTCCCTCCCCCTCCCGGCGGCCGGGAGACTTCACAAGGGCAGAGTGTTGCGAGGGACATGCTGAGGCCGCCAGCGTTGTTGACGCACTCCCGGTTGCAAGGCCCTGGGGGGTCTGGGCGTCTCTACTTGCCCCCTCCCTTTCCTCTCTCGGGAGGTTACAGCTATCGTGCTATCGAGGTTACAGCTATCGTGCTGTGACGGTTCCACCTGAAGACGGAAGCTTGTGTTGCCTCCGAAGCGCCGTGATTTTTTTTACTTTTATTAATTTTAATTTTTTACCTACGTGACTTTACCGAAAAAACCTAAGAATATAGGTTTACAACGGTCCCGTCAGAGAAACGGAGACACTACCACGGAGAATGGGGGGGGGGGGGCAGCGGAGAGGCACTCGGCCCCCCAAACTGTGTTCCCCGTTGATCGAGCTGTTGCCTGGTGGGACACACGGACGAGCGCACGAGCGTTGTTCGTCGCGCACAGACACTGGGAGCCCCGTGTCGGGCGATTCTATGGGCCGCAGATCGAATTCGCAACCGGGACGTTTGCTGAGACCGCAGGAGGAGTCCGAAGAGCCGTAAGAAAGCTCTTCTTCACAGACGTCCGGCAGGGGGCCACTGGGGCGAGGACGTGACAACAACGAGCAACGACAACAACAACAACAACAACACAATGGCGGTGCAGAGTATAGGAAAGGCGAGCGAATCGCTTTAAAAAATATACGCAAATAAAACGAAACTTTTTGGTTTTAAATCTTGCCAGGTAAAACCACCCGAGCTATTAGGTTCTTTTTCAGAAGCGACCCGGCCATCGCGAATGAGATCTCGACGAAGCGGCCCGATCATCGCGTGCACATTCACGGCAACACCGCAAATGGCGGCGGCGTCGGCGGTGACGTCACAACGAGCGCCGCTGCGTCTGCGAGCCGCCGCGTCGGCGTTAACGGGAAGCCGTGTGGTGGGGGGGGGGGTGTTTGAGGTGTGTGGGGGGGGGTGGGATGTGTGAGGTGGGGGGGTGGGGGGTGTGGGGAGGGGTGGTGGGGTGGGTGGGGGGGTGGGATGTGTGGGGAGGGGTGGTGGGGTGGGTGGGGGGTGGGGTGTGTGGGAGGGGGTGAGGTGTGTGGATGGATGGATGGGGTGTGTGGGGGGGGTGAGGTGTATGGGGGGGTGAGGTGTGTGGGGGGGGTGAGGTGTGTGGGGGGGGTGAGGTGTATGGGGGGGTGAGGTGTGTGGGTGGGGTGGGCACGTGAGTGACTGTTCTCGACAGCACGGCGGCGGCTCCGGGCCGACGGGGCCGTTCGATAGAAAATCCGCTCAGCAGCAGCGGTGACAGAGCGCTCCAGTCGCTCCTCGCCCTCACCGGGGGGGGGGGGGGGCGAGGTGCCCTACGACCCCGTCCTCACCTCGTTGCCGGCCATGAGCTTCTCGTAGAGGCCGAAGCCGAGTGCGTAGTGCGCCGCGACGTAGGCCTGCACCCACCCGGGATGCGCCGGGTCGTAGGGCACCTCGCCCCCCGTTATCTGCACACGGGCGCACGCACGCCCCAGCCTTCATCAATCCACTGCTGGATGGGAGCCGGCCTCCACAGTCGCACGCCGCGTCGGGGATTCGACCGAGCCGTAACGGCGCCGGTCGAACTTCACTTAATTTTTTGTCGAGCGTAGACGCAACCGAGACGTCTCTCAGTGAGCCTCGCGGACTGTTAGGGCTGTTCAGTTGGCTGCTGCAAGACCCGTACCGTACCAGATCTCGGTACAAATCAATTCCTGCCACCCCAGATGTTGGATGCCCATTCCTTGTCTGGGTCAAATGCGAGACGCTGGAGCCATTGATTCGTGTAAAAAAAAATATCGGTTGGGCCATGAAATAATCCGGTAACATTTCCACAGCGACAACCCTCCACCACCAAACAAAGCCGCCACGTGGCGTGGTGCGAGCGTTCAGCTTCAGCCCAGCCGCCCGTGGAGTCGCAGAGCGATTCTCACGACCGACCTTAGCTGCGCGAGGTACGCGACGCTTCTCTTGAAACTGCGTAGAGCGTCTTCAGAACGAGATCCTGAAGATGGCCGGGGGGTCACAGCCAAGGGGTTGCCACGCCGGGGGGTCATGGCCAGGGGTCACCACGCCGGGGGTCACGGTCAGGGGTCACCATGCCAGGGGTCATGGTCAGGGGTTGCTATGCCAGGGGTCATGGTCAGGGGTTGCTATGCCAGGGGTCATGGTCAGGGGTCGCTATGCCAGGGGTCAAAGCCAGGGGTCACAGCCAGGGGTCCCCACGCCAGGGGGTCACGGTCAGGGGTCACCATGCCAGGGGTCACGATCAGGGGTCGCTATGCCAGGGGTCAAGGCCAGGGGTCGCCACGCCAGAGGTCACGAGCGACGGAAGACAGAGACCTTGGGGATGTCGTCGAGGCAGCCCAGCCTGGGCTTCCCGGGGGCCCAGCCGGGGCCCTTGATCACAACCCAGAGGCGGTGGCACCAGCCTGGCGTCGTCCAGAATGTGCGCCAGATGTGCCGGAAGTGGACGTACTGAGAACCGAAACGTTGGCAGAAGACGAGTCAACGTTCCGTGGTCGTGGTGGTGGTGGGGTGATGGTGGTGATGGTGGTGATGGTGGTGGTGATGGTGGTGGTGGTGATGGTGGTGATGGTGGTGTTGGTGGTGGTGATGGTGGTGGTAGTCGTAGTGGTGGTGATGGTGGTGGTGATGGTGGTGGTCGTGGTGGTGGTCGTGGTGGTGGTGGTGGTGATGGTGGTGGTGGTCGTGGTGGTGATGGTGGTCGTGGTGGTGATGGTGGTGGTGGTGATGGTGGTGGTAGTCGTAGTGGTGGTGATGGCGACGCTCGGCAGAATCGTAGGGACCCTAAGAGCTCACAGGGGGCCCCCTTTTCAAATTCACGATCTGAAGAAAAAATCGGTTGCGTCAGACATCGGCTCGAAATCAAATCCGATAAGAACACGACGTGCGAATTAAGGAGCGTAAGATAACTCATTAAACCTCTCTCGGTGTTGGGTGCTCCCATCTTTTCCCAACGGCATCTGGGCGGCGTATGAAGAGTCGGCCCAGAAACCCTCGAGAGCGGCTCTCTGAACTCGCTCAGTCTTGTGTAGGAAGTCCCGCTGCCAGCCAGCCAGCGGTAGCGGGAGCCAGCAATTGCAGGGCTGCGCCTTTAAACTAAACTATTTTTTCTACTTTACTAGGTAAGGCCCCACTAAACTGTATAGCTCTTTATCAGAAGTGACCTGGCTATCACAAATGATTGCTCAACGAAGTGGCTTATCATCATCATCACGTGGGAATTTACAGCAGCCGAAAACTCTTGTAATATGACAATATATCCGGCTCACTGACGTATCACACCTTGCCATGGTGATTGGCTCTGCCGGTCCTGGTTTACAGCCAATGGGGGGAAGCCTAGGGGCATGGCCCTGACGTAATGGAAAGGTGACAGCTATGGAGATTGGTTCTGCTGGCTTTGGCCTCAGCCAATGGGGAGATGAGTCAGGGGCGTGGTCCCGGGAGATGACGAGGGAGCCTGGAAGATTCGATGCAGGCTAACGAGGATTGGCTGAAGCGTACCACGTGACCCAGGGATTAAATAGGGGTAAAGAGGAACGACACGGGGTCAGAACGGGAACCAACGGAGGAAGGAGCCACGCGAGAGTGGGGCTCCGAGTTGCCACGTGGCAGTGCGTCTCTCTCGGTCTATCTGTCCCTTCATGTTGTCTATCAGCAGTGTGAAGTAGATGTAACCCAAAGTGAATAAAAGACGGATTCCAGAAGTCGTCTCAAGGAGTCTTATTACACTCTCTCAACGCGTGAGGTTGATTCTAAATGTGGAGGGGGGAAACCGGAGGGCCCGGGCAAACATTAACGGAACCACGGGGGGGGAGACAGAGAAAGAGAGAGAGAGACGCAAACTCCAAATGTGACCTTCACACGCAGGGTCGACCACGAACCTGCACCACCCAGGGGTTGAAGGTGTTGATGTTGTGGGTGAGTCCGTACACGACCTTCTCGCCCTCCCATTGGAAGGTCCCTTCAAGAGACAGCGACACAATGAGCCGTAGTCTTTGGTTCTTTCGGTAAAGTCACGTAGGTGAAAAAAAAAACAGATATGTGGAAATCCTCTCCGTAGAGGTGGTTCATTCTAAGAACCAAGGAGTATGGATCCTTGCAGTCACGAAAACTTCAAATCTAGAATGAACCACCTCTACGGGGAGGATTTCCACATATCTGTTTTTTAATTTTTTACCTACGTGACTTTACCGAAAGAACCAAAAAGTATGGATCCTTGCAGTCACGAAAACTTTAAATCTAGAATGGATAATGAGCCGGCTTTGTTTGAAGGGGGCCCGCCCACCTCCACCCCGGGCCATCGTGCGCCGCACGGCGCGTCGCAAAGAGGGGAACCCCCAGCGGCAGCTGTCCCCGTGCGGCGTAAAGTGACTTTCGCCAGCTGGCCCGCAGGCGGGAGTTAGTTTCGCCGGTAGGGAGGCTGCGCGGGGGCAGTAATTACGAGATTCGTAATCCCGGTTGAGTGATTAAGGGGGCCGTTCCTTTTCGTAATCTGGAACATTTAGGCCACGATGGGCAGCTCTTGCGGACGACGGCGCGCGGTATATCTATGGTCGCAGTATTAACCAGGGCGGCCACTGGAGTCGAAACCGCGAGCCTCTGCCGCAAGTGGTAGCCAGACGCGCCACCGCTGGGCTGCGCCGACGTTGGCGTGCGTGCGTGTGTGTGTTCGTAGGAGCGTGCGTAGGAGCGTGCGTGCGTGTGTAGGAGCGTACGTGTGTGTAAGAGCGTGTGTGCATGCGTGTGTAGGAGCGTGCGTGTGTGCGTGTGTGCGTGTGTGTGTGTGTAGGAGCGTGCGTGTGTAGGAGCGTGTGTGTGTAGGAGCGTGCGTGTGTAGGAGCGTGCGTGTGTAGGAGCATGCGTGTGTGCGTGTGTAGGAGCTTGCGTGGGATCTTTGGGGGGCAGCGAGTTACCGAACAAGCGATCCCAGATGATCAGCGTGCCACCGTAGTTCTTGTCGATGCAGTACGGATTGCGGCCTAGGGCACGATCGCGACACGCGTGGTTAGACAACAACAACAACAACAACGACGACAACAACAACAACGACGAGAGACGCTGCGTCTCGCTGGGCGTAAACCCGAACCCTTTGAGCGAGGTTCGAACTGCGGTTGTCTTTGACCCACCAATCAATTAAAACTAAAACGGTCGGATTTGTTGGGGCCAATCTCCAATGTAGCCAATCACACGAGCGCGCCTCGTTCCGCCGATGTGACACCGATTGCCGAAACCAGTCCCCGGGGTTGTTGTTGTTGTTGTTGTTTTGTTGCTGCTCACGTCGAACCAATGCACTCCTAGAATGAACGCGTCGTTGTAAAAAAAAAAATCTTCGTCGGATACGAGTGGGATGCGTGTCACCGTCCGCCCGCTGACGCCGCAGACGCGGCGACGCGGCGGGCTCACCGTGGTGGACCCGGTGGTGGCTCGGGGTGTTCAGCACGTGCTCGAGAGGTCCCAGGGAAGTGATCATCTGCAACGGTAACGTCCCGCGCGTGAGTTGGCGCAGCAACCCACCTCCGTGTCCCCGCCGGCGGGGGTGGGGCGGGTCTCCAGCGACGCGATTCTTGTTCGCCTCGCGACGGGGATGTTGCAGCTGCCGCGGTGCCGCGGTTGACCCCTGTGGGGCGGCGCCGTGGGTCCCGGCGGCGGTCAGCGCGTTGGGCCGGCTGTCGTCACGGAAGGGTTTTTTTTTGCGGTTCGAATCCAGCGGGTCACCCCGGTTTAACACTGCGGCGCCGTGGCATGAAACCGTAAAATGCTTCCGCGTCGTCCGTCGCACTCACGAGGGACGCGAAGGATCCCGGGTGCTCTGGGTTTCATCGCCCTTTGTATTCAATCAGCCAAAGAAAAAGACGAAGAACAATAATAGGATTTTCAGGTAGGGGGGGCAACCCCTCCAGCAATGAAAAATGATAGAGGAGTTGTTAGTAAGTAAGGACTTGTTAGTTGCTTTTTATTCGACGCGTGTGCGGCGATAGCGCAGCATCGATCGAGGGTCGAATTCGAACCGCGATGCCTTCAGGGAAGTCGTGTACTGTATACGCAACTGCGCACAATTCTGTGAGTCACTTATAACTGCTTTGATGTCCTATCATCTCATAGAGTCCCTGGCACGTACTAATATGCTACACAGTGGCAGTGGGGGTCGGAAAATGCCGATTTATTACTAATAAACCCCAATGATCCGATTGAAATTAGGGATTTTGATCGGATCATAGGGGGGGCACGTGCTACCCCCCTCCCCCGCCACTGGCTCAGCCAGTGATAATAGACATTTAGAACGCGGCAGATTTTTTGCAGACAAGTCAACAACTCAGAGGCGCGGTGCCAGGCTCAGGGCTCCTCGAAAGCCCTGAGCCAACGCAGACAGCGAGAGGAGGCCTTTTGACGTTTCTTGAAAGTCGGAGTGCATTTGATATTGCGGATGTGCAAAGGGGATTAGAGAGTTCCATAGCTCCATAGCTAGAGGACCGACAGAACTTGGAGGGGAAATTCGGCACTGGCTCACCGCCCGGCTGGCTACCCCCCCCCCCCCCGTTCTCCACTTATCTGAGGATGTTCGTCACGCGACCCTCGAGCGGTGTCGACGCATCACCAGACCAGATTTAAAATCAGAAAAAGTGTCGGATGCAGCGCTGCCGCACCGCAACCACTGGCCGTCGAGGCATGGGCCTGGGGTACCTCCGTGTGGATCCAAAACTGGTAGAGGAGGTTCAACTGGATGTGAACGATGAAGATTGGCGGTGGAATAAAGAGGGCCATTGGAAGATAAAAGACCTGCAACACCACACACACACACACAGGTGACACACACACAGGTGACACACACACACAGGTGACACACACACAGGTGACACACACACACACAGGTGACACACACACAGGTGACTAACACACACACAGGTGACACACACACACACAGGTGACACACACACACACACAGGTTACTAACAACAACAACAACAACCGCCATTCGCCACTAAGTGGCGGTGACGTCACCACGATGCTTGTGCCAGGCCAAGTGCACCTTGAGGCCACGTGAAGTGTCGAAAGCCCGCTGGCAGGAGGTCACGGGGCAGACCCAGGTGCCACTGGTCGACTGACCGAGATGACCGAGATGACTGGCTGATGCACCACCTGTGCCCCCTACTGTGCCAACTTGCTGTGCTTTAGCCACCCGGCGCTCCGCTCGTTGTTGTGAGCGTCGCTCCTCCGCCCTCCGCTGTTGTTGGAGGGCGACTGCCTCCAACTGCCCAGTAGCGTCCTTCACGAGCCTCCTCCACTGAGGCCGATCTTGACACCGCTGGTACCAGTCATCGGCAAGTCCACTCAGCTCCACGTCCTCCTGTACCACATCACTCCATCTCTTCTCCAGCCCGTGCCGCGCCCGTCTAGCCCCCTCGATCCGGCCGAACAAAAGCTGTTTAGGCATGCGGTGGCTGGGCATGCGGGCTACATGACCCAGCCAACGCAGCCTTGCCTGCCGGAGGAGCTCACTGATGGGACTTTGCCCAGATCTTTCAAGGATTTGTGAGCTCCTCACACAATCCAGCCTGGTTAAACCCAGGATGGATCGTAGGCAGGCCAGCCTAAATGTTTCCAACCGGCGAAGATGCTCCACCAGGGGGGTCCACGTCTCGCAAGCGTAGAGAAGGGAGGGAATGACCGTGGCCGAGAAGACCTGAAGCTTCGTGCGGAGCGACAGACCAGGTAGCTTCCACACAGCGTTACGCAACCGATGAAAAGATATTGCCGCTCGACTGATTCGGAGTGAGACCTCTGCTGATAGACTGGAGCCGGTCATAAGCACACTGCCCAGGTATGGGAAACTCTCCACTCTCTCCACAACTGCCCCATCACCAATTGGGAGTTGTGGGGGTGGAGTGTCCGATGGTACAAAATACCCAGGCAGGTGCTTGGTTTTGGTGGGGCTGATGGTAAGGCCCCACCTTTTAGTGGCACGCTCCAGTCTCAGCAGCAGCGCCTCCAACTCCTCTTCTGAATGAGCAGCTATTACCAAATCATCGGCATACATAACGTGGTTGACCAATAGGGAGCCATCCCTTGATCGCACCCGGGCGTCGATCAGCCTCCCATTATATCTGTACCAAACGGAAATTCCCCCGGTACAGCTATTGAAGGCTTCACGAACTACGCGGTCAAAATAGATGTTAAGTAATGTGGGAGCCAGAGGACATCCCTGTCGCACCCCAAGGTGTACAGGGAAAGGCTCCGACTCCCGGCCACGTAGTTTTACCCGGGCCCGCTCACCATCATGAAGGTCCTTAATGATCGTGAGCAGAGGGTCAGGGACTCCGAAAGCACGAAGAACAACCCAGAGTCCAGTCCTACTGATGGTATCATAGGCCTTGACCAGGTCAATAAAGCAGAGATGTAGGTCTTTTTGGAATTCCCTACACCTCTGCTGTAGCAGACGGACAGAAAATATGGCATCTGTGCAGGACTGCCCTTTCCTGAAACCGCATTGGGGCTCCGCAAGCCCCTCCTCAGCGTGCCTAGCAAGGCGATGTTGAATAATCCTTGCCAGGACCTTACCCGGCACACTGAGGAGTGAGATGCCCCTGTAGTTGTTACAGTCTGTGCGGTCCCCCTTCTTAAAGAGGGGGACCACCAGGGCATCCTTCCAGTCCTGCGGAACCCGTCCAGTGGTCCAGACTGTTGTTATGATGTCATATAGGGCAGTCTGTGCACAAACGCCACCCTCCCTCAGCATTTCGCTTGGGAGATCATCTCTGCCCGGTGCCTTCCCTGGTCTCAGACTCCGGATCGCCCTCAGTACTTCCTCAACAGCTGGAACCTCAGCCAGCCACTCACAGGGGGTGACCTCTTCCAATATTTGAGGCACCGCAGCCTCAGCAGGGTTATCCCCACTTTGTGCCATGATGTTTTCCTGGCTGAGAGAATTTCCCTCCCCCAGGACCTCACAGAAATGCTCAGCAAATCTGCAAACCTGTTCCTGAGGGTCGGAGATTGGATCACCGTTTTTTCCTCTAATTATGGTAATAGGTGTGGCGCTGCAGGTTACTTTTTTGATGGAGTTAAATAGTGATTTGTGATCACGGGCCACTGAGGCAGACTCCATCTCCTCAGCAACCCGCGACCACCACCCATCCTTACAACGCCTTACGGCTCTCCGAACTTCCGAGCGAAGGCTGCGGTAAACCTCCTCATTCTCTGACGTGGGATGCTGTAGGCGATGAGAGTGGGCCTGTCGCTTTTTCTCAATTAACCTGAACACCTCCTCTGTCAGCCAGGGTTTCTGGGGAGGTCTGGACCGCGTACCCAAAGCAGCCATTGCAGCTGCATGAGTCACAGTCCTAAACCTCGCCCATTTACCCTCGACATCAGGTGGAGTGGGGGACGATGCCAACCCCAGCTGCAAGCGATGATGAAATTCTCGCTTGCAACTTTCATCAGCTAACTGAGACCAGGCCACTTTTGGTTGGAATGGGATCCTGGGTGTACACCCACCACCGGAGTGGAAGAAAGGCAGGCGCATCTTACAGATGACTAGTCGATGGTCAGAGGACAGATCAGCTCCACGGTAGGTCCTGGTGTCAAGGACATGGGTTCGCATCCGCTGGTCCGTCACTATGTAGTCCAGCAGATGTTCTTGCTTGGACCCGGCATGTATCCATGATGTTGTGTGGATGCGCCGATGCCGGAAGAGCGTGTTGGTAATTACAAGCCCATGGGCTGCACAAAAATCTAGCAGCCTCCTACCGTTATTATTGAGCTGATCTGGCCCATGCCTTCCAATCACTCCAGACCAGGTGTCAGCATCATGACCAACTCGGGCATTGAAGTCACCCAACAAGATGACTCTGTCCCGAGTGGCCACTTTAGCCAACACCTGTGACAGGAGGTCATAGAAAGCGTCTGACTCATCGGCTTTGCTTGCATCCCTCCACGGATGTTCGTCTTCGGTGGGGGCATAAGTAACCACGACCACCACTCCTCGCCTCTGGTTGATGGGAAGGCGAGCCCAAAGTATCCTGGGGCTTACAGCTTCCCACACCTCACCGCCACGCTCCCACGCCCCCTTCATTCTTTTGTTCAGAAGAAGAGCCACACCCTGTTGTTTGGCAGTCTCCTGCCCCGAGTAGAGGACTGTCCACCCCTCATGGTGGCAGGAGCCAGAACCGGTCCACCGGACCTCCTGAATGCCACAGAGATCCAGGCGGTACCGGTCCAGCTCCCGACAGAGGAGTGGCAGCCTCTCCTCCGCAGTGAGCGTTCGAACATTCCACGTGGCCATCCGCAATGGTTTTTTGTTGTTTCTGGAGGAGCCCCGAGGGTGAAAATTCAATCTCCTGGCTCCGCCAAATGGGGTTTGGCCAGGAGACGTCATAAAAGCCTGACCCCCCGGGGCCTCCGGCACAAGCTTATTTGTTACAGGTTTATGTTTAATTCGTGGTTTAGTGGTAATGAATTGAAGGTGGAGGGGTTACCAGCCCCTCACACCCGTCCAGAGCCCCCGTTTAGCCACTGTGGTGGTCACAGACGCCATGAGGGGAGAGGCCAATGGGCATTGGCCCTCCCCCCACAGCACTGCCCACGACAGTGTTGCCCGTCCGGCACCGCGAGGAGGTAGGAGGTTGTTTTGCCGGACTAACACACACACAGTGACACACACACACACAGTGACACACACACACACAGGTGACACACACAGTGACACACACACACAGGTGACTCACACACACACACAGGTGACACACACACACAGGTAACTAACACACACACAGGTAACTAACACACACACAGGTGACACACACACACAGGTTACTAACACACACGCACACACAGGTGTGGTAGGTGGAGTGTCGCACTGCACACGCACCCAGGATGTGTACGGCTGCACGACGGACTGCCGAAGCGCTGTGGAGAGGTTGTAGTACTCGGAGCTGTGATGGACTTGGTGAGCCGCCCACATCACGTTCACCTCTGCGCGAGAACGGGGAGGGGAGGGCGGGAGACAGAGAGATGAAGCGATGGAGTCCGCTCCTTGTGGGCCGTTGCGTCTTGAGCGTCACGCGAGAACCGGCCGGCTATTTAATAAAACAAACACATCTTCTTGGTTCTTTCGGTAAAGTCACGTAGAAGGGAAGTAATAAAATAATAAAAATAAAATCCCTGCAGTCACGAAAGCTTTAAATCGAAAAACAAACACACACACACACACAGATAACTCGCTGACCCCCCGTGGTGTCCCTTACTGGACATCTGTGACGACAAAGAGGATCGCAGCTCATCGGATTCCTCCGGCAGCATGAATTATAAAAATTCTCATCTCGGCCTGCGCTGCAATTTGATAACATCTGGAAGAGAGTGGAGAGGTGGGGGGCGTTTGATCGAATGGTGGGGGGGGGGGGGGGGCAGGGGGCCACCTTTACCCACATGTGGCATAACGCAGATCGTCAATCGCGATGAGAGTGAATCGACAGCGCTGCAGTCGATCCGGTAATAAACGAACGTCGAACATTTTTTTTGTACCGGGTTCATCGTCATTTGCGGGTCAATGTCGCCGTGTGCCCGTTCATTTGCCTAATCCATCCGTGGATCGGATAACGAGGTGACACGCACCCCCCTTTTCAGTTCCACACCGGAGATGCTATTTTTGTTTTGCGTGAGATCGTGCAGAGACGAGTGCGTGCCGTCCGTCCCGACCACCGCCACCCGACGCAGCCCGATCGCCCAAGCTCCACGTCGCGCAAGCAGAACGCGCCGATTGCCCCGCACCGAGAATCTCCAAATCGCCGTTGCCCACGTCGGCAAACGAGAGAGACCGTCGCGGGTGGCGGCCGTGGCGGCGCGCCCTCCCCGTCGCCTCGGCCCTCACCGTGCGCGAGACGGTGGAACCAGTAGTAGCCGAGGTCGACCCCGAGGAAGGTCACGGCCCAGGTGAGCGGCGAGTCCCAGGGCAGCGAGGCGAAGCGGTAGCGCTCGTGCACGAAGATGAACGCCGACAGCTCCACGCTGCGCGTCAGCAACCTGCGAGGAGAAGGCGGAGCGCACGCCAGGGACGCTGGCACCGTTCTCCGCTCGTGCAGCCGGGGCGGGCCGTGCCAGCACGGGTGCCAGCAGGGCACGGGCGCGGTTTGTTTTCCTTCCGCCGGCACGGTAAGGAGGCGTGCCACGGCGAGGCGGGGGTTGGGGGGAGGCCGAGCAGGGCAAGCGAGGACACGGAGGCGTGGCTCGGTTATGCGCAGTGGAAAAGCAACGCGTGCCGAGCTGGCTCTAGCCTGGCTCTGGCACGGCTCCCGGGCACGACAAGTGGATAAAGAGGCCCGGCTTGGCGACACTGGAAAAGATGTGACCTGGCCCATGATTGGTGTCTCCAGTTTTGTTTTTTGATCTCAGAGGTGACAGCCCTCCGTGAATGTGCGTGTGTGCGTGGGCGCGCGTGCGTGCGTGGGCGCGCGTGCGTGTGTGTGTGTGCTGCGCTACGAACCCGGCGACCCGGGTTCGATTCCCACTCACGGCCAACACCGGTGACGATTATCTGAACCGGTCCCTGGGCCTCCCCTAGGTCGACTCAGCCTGAAATGAGTACCTGCGCGGTGCGTAAACATCGCCACTGGGGGGAGACAATGGCGGCTGCGCGTAGTGCCGGCCACCCACCCCCCTCGTGGGCCTTCATAGGTGCTCGCTAACAGCACTTGCCCCAACAGCCTGTTAAGGCTACACGGGGGATCTTTGTCGCTGGTGTGATCCGGCCGGAGAGTGATGACACCTTCAATAGGTGCTCGCTTACAGCAGCGCACCCCCCCCACCCAGCCTGTTCGGAGGTTACCCGGGTGTGCGGCCGGCGGTGGGGGGTGGACAATCTTTCGTCCCCCGTTTGCCATCGGTGCTTGCAGGGCGCGTGCGACGCACTTGGCGAGCTGGGACAGCATGCCGGCCGACACGGAGCCCACGGTGTCGTTGACGCGCGGCAGGCGGGCGCCCTTGAGCCAGCACAGAGTCACCTCCAGCAGGATCATCGCCCAGAAGTACGGCACCGCCTGCACGCGGCACGCGGAGAGCGGAGAGCGGCATGCAGCACGCGGCACGCGGCACGCGGAGAGCGGAGAGTGGCACACTCCATTGCGCTGCGTGCGTCTTCCCGTGTCCTCGCACACCGGCGCGCGGGGAGGGTGAGGACGCGCGTGCACACATGTCAAGGGGGACTACCTGCCACGTGCCACCTTGCCACAAACACCACCTTGCCACAAACACCGCCTGCCACCTTGCCACAAACACCGCCTGCCACCTTGCCACAAACACCACCTTGCCACCTTGCCACAAACACCACCTTGCCACAAACACCACCTTGCCACCTTGCCACAAACACCACCTTGCCACAAACACCACCTTGCCACCTTGCCACAAACACCACCTTGCCACAAACACCACCTTGCCACCTTGCCACAAACACCACCTTGCCACAAACACCACCTTGCCACAAACACCACCTTGCCACAAACACCACCTTGCCACCTTGCCACAAACACCACCTTGCCACAAACACCACCTTGCCACAAACACCACCTTGCCACAAACACCACCATGCCACAAACACCACCTTGCCACAAACACCACCTTGCCACAGACACCACCTTGCCACATTGCCACAAACACCACCTGCCACCACGTGTCACCTTGCCACAAACACCACCTTGCCACACACACCACCTTCACCACGTGTCACCTTGCCACCAGGCGCGAGCAACCCAACAGACCCAGGGGTTGCCGTGGGGAGCGGGGGAGAGAATGGGAACCAATTGTCTCGTTCAAGACCGAGTGACCACACCACAAACACACCACAAACACACCCACACCACAAACACACACCACAAACACCCCACAAACACACACACACACCACAAACACACCACAAACACACCACAAACACACCCACACCACAAACACACAAACGGCTCTCACCCTACATGACGAAGGCAAACACGAAACAAAAAAGCAAACGAACCCAAGTTCAGCGCGGCAGTGAAGCAAACAAAAAATGGAATGCGAGCGATTCAAAGGCTGTCCGAGTCGCAGCGCGGTCCTGCCTGCGAGTTCGGGCTGGGTTACCTGCGCCACGTAGTTGGGTACTTCTTGGAGCGTCTGAAAGGAGGACTCGTTCGGCGACAGGGCGTAAAACATCATGCGCACTCCCTCTCCCACGGAGAGCGGAGCGTCCCTTCCTGGCGCCATCGCTTCCTTCCCTCTGACAGCACACACGGACAGACAGACACAGACTCACAGACTCACTCCCTACATCTCTGTCTGACTGCTCTACCACACGGATAGACAGACACAGACTCACACACTCACTCCCTTCCCTTTGCCAGCACACACCGACAGACAGACACAGACTCACACACTCACTCCCTTCACCTCTGCCACACGGACAGACAGACAGACACAGTCTCACAGACTCACTCCCTTCCCTTTGCCAGCACACACGGACAGACATACACAGACTCACAGACTCACTCCCTTCCCTCTGCCACACGGACAGACAGACACAGACTCACAGACACACTCCCTTCCCTCTGACTGTGCTCTGCCACACCGACAGACAGACACAGACTCACAGACTCACTCCCTTCCCTCTGCCAGCACACACCGACAGACAGACACAGACTCACAGACTCACTCCCTTCCCTCTGCCAGCACACACAGACAGACAGACACAGACTCACAGACTCACTCCCTTCCCTTTGCCAGCACACACCGACAGACAGACACAGACTCACAGACTCACTCCCTTCCCTCTGCCAGCACACACAGACAGACAGACACAGACTCACAGACTCACTCCCTTCCCTCTGCCAGCACACACGGACAGACAGACACAGACTCACAGCCTCACTCCCTTCCTTCCACACGGACAGACAGACGGACAGACACAGACTCACACACTCACTCCCTTCCCTCTGACTCTGCTCTACCACACCGATAGACAGACACAGACTCACAGACTCACTCTGTCCGACTGTTCTCTGCCACACCGACAGACACAGACTCACACACTCACTCCCTTCCCTCTGACTGTTCTCTGCCACACGGACAGACAGACACAGACTCACACACTCACTCCCTTCCCTCTGCCAGCACACACGACAGACAGACACAGACTCACACACTCACTCCCTTCCCTCTGACTGTTCTCTGCCACACGGACAGACAGACACAGACTCACACACTCACTCCCTTCCCTCTGCCAGCACACACGACAGACAGACAGACTCACACACTCACTCCCTTCCCTCTGACTGTGCTCTACCACACGGACAGACACAGACTCACAGACTCACTCCCTTCCCTCTGACTGTGCTCTGCCACACGGACAGACGGACCCAGACTCACACACTCACTCCCTACACCTCTGTCCGACTGCTCTACCACACGGACAGACACACTCACAGACTCTCTCACTCGCTCTCCTCTGCCAGACGCACGCAGCCGCTGCACTGTGCGTCCCACCAACGTGCTGACCCAGAGGCGACACGGCGGATGTCGCGGGGTCTAAAGATCCTTGCCCACGGTCCAATTGCACGTCAGGGGCGTGTGTGACTTTACGCGCGTTCTGCAGGGGTGAGTGGCCGAGTTGCTCTACGCGTGGACAAGGGGCGAGAGAGGGAGACAGGGAGACAGGGAGAGAGACGCGAGGGCATCTCTGTTGGCGAGAAGGCCACTGCCAAGTGCTCATTGTCTGTCTGTGCTGCTGTCGCGACCAATATCATCCATGGCGCAGGGCCTGGTGGTGGTGGTGGCTCCCAGCTGGAGTGGCTGCCTCTTTGAGAGACGTTGAGCCTAATGCAGGGTTCTGTTGTCGTGGGTTAAGATCGCGTAAATGTATAAATGTGTCGTAAAACACCGCCACCATCCGACACAGCCAACCAGTAAGGGTTTGTCAAATCCTCCTTCCGACACATCGGTTGTGTGTCGGAGGAGGATTTCTCCACAAATCTGGCTTGTCGCCTGACGAAGCTGGTTGTAATTGCTGGCGAAACGTCGGACTCAAGATTGTAAATGTTGTGGCTTGGCTCTCCAACGCACAACCAACCGTGCGTGCATTTATCCGGCAACAAAAATAAAAACGTTCACAGAACAGCGCCACGTGTTGCTGTCCCTCGTGGATGTTGTGGGGCCACTTCCATTGGTGAATTCCCCATTGGGCATTAAGGTTCGGTAGCCCCGTCACAGGAATGGGGAATTTCCATCGAGGATGGGGCCTCCGTGCTGGACTCGATGCTGCGATGGCGCCATCCGGAGTTCGGTCGAGCGCAGTGCAGAGTGCAACCAACTCACCCCCCCCCACCCAACTCACCCTCCACCCAACTCACCCCCACACCCAACTCACCCCCCCCCACCCAACTCACCACCCCCCCACCCAACTCACCCCCCCACCCAACTCAGCCCTCCACCCAACTCACCCCACCTCACCCAACTCACCACCCCCCCACCCAACTCACCCCCCCACCCAACTCACCACCCCCCCCCCCACTCAACTCACCCCCCCCCCACCCAACTCACCCCTCCACCCAACTCACCCCCCCCCCACCCAACTCACCCCCCACCCAACTCACCCCCCCACCCAACTCACCCCCCACCCAACTCACCACTCACCACCCCCCCCCCACTCAACTCACCCCCCCACCCAACTCACCCCCCCCACCCAACTCACCCCCCCCACCCAACTCACCCCCCATCCAACTCACCACCCCCCCCCCCACTCAACTCACCCTCCCTCCACCCAACTCACCCCACCCCACCCAACTCATCCCCCCACCCAACTCACCCCCCACCCAACTCACCACCCCCCCCTCCACCCAACTCACCCCCCCCCCCACCCAACTCACCCCCCCACCCAACTCACCTCCCACCCAACTCACCACCCCCCCCCCACTCAACTCACCCCCCCCCACCCAACTCACCCCCCCCACCCAACTCACCCCCCCACCCAACTCACCCCCCCCCCCCCCCCACTCAACTCACCCCTCCCCACCCAACTCACCCCCCCCACCCAACTCACCACCCCCCCCCCCCACTTAACTCACCCCCCCACCCAACTCACCCCCCCACCCAACTCACCCCCCCCCACCCAACTCACCCCCCCCACCCAACTCACCCCCCACCCAACTCACCCCCCCCACCCAACTCACCACCCCCACCCCCACTCAACTCACCCACCCAACTCACCCCCCCCCCACCCAACTCACCCCCCCCACCCAACTCACCCCCCCCCACCCAACTCACCCCCCCCCCCACCCAACTCACCACCCCCACTCCCACTCAACTCACCCCCCCACCCAACTCACCCCCCCCCACCCAACTCACCCCCCCCACCCAACTCACCCCCCCCCCACCCAACTCACCCTCCCCACCCAACTCACCCCCCCACCCAACTCACCCCCCCCCACCCAACTCACCCCCCCCCCACCCACTCACCCCCCCACCCAACTCACCCTCCACCCAACTCACCCAACTCACCCCCCACCCATCTCACCCCCCCACCCAGCTCACCTTCCCCCAGTTTGGACCCAGCGAACAAATCGACTTACGAACGGCAACCTTTGACCCGTTCGCAAGTAGAGGAGCTCCCTGCACGTGGGCCAGTCAACCCGCACGCGAACTGGGGGCACGCGGAGGCCCCGTCTCGCTGCGTGGCCCTGGGGATGGGGGGTCGGGGCGTCAGCTGAGGGAGGCCTTCACGACCCTCTCCTCTCTTTCTCTCTCTCCTCTCTCTCCTCTCTTTCTCTCTCTCCTCTCTCTCCCCTTGCTCTCTCTATCCTCTCTCTTTTTTTTTACGATCAGTGGAAACAAGAAGATGCTCGGTGTATTCGGCACTTTGTTTCGTTCATCATTTCGTAATTTTTTTTTTTAAACGGGGCTTTATGTTGCCCTCGCTCGCTCGCTCTCTCGCTCACTCGCTCGCTCGCTCGCTCGCTCTCTCGCTCGCTCGCTCTCTCTCTCGCTCATTCTCTCGCTCCTTTTCTCGCGCTCACTCTCTCGTTATGTACGCCGCCCCCCCTCGCAGTCCGACGGCCTCCGACGGGTAGCTCATAACAGCATGCAGAGCTCCCCATCATCTGCCACGGAGCACACGGCCTCCTCCATCGCCCACTGCTCCTTGAAGGCCGGCACGTCTCTCCCCTCGCTCCCCCCTTGCTCTCGTCGCGTCCAGAGGGCAATGAACTCTGGTGGAGCTGCCAACATCCGCGACGAGAATCTGCCCAACCGTGTGAGCGGCGCGTGTGTGTTTGTGTGTGTGTCTGTGTGTGTGTTTATGTGTGTGTCTGTGTTTATGTGTGTCTTTGTGTGTTTACGTGTGTGTCTGTTTGTATGTGTGTTTACGTGTGTCTGTGTGTTTACGTGTGTATTTGTATGTGTGTTTACGTGTGTCTGTGTGTTTACGTGTGTGTTTGTGTGTATGTGTGTGTCTCTGTGTGTGTTTATGTGTCTGTTTGTGTGTTTTTACGTGTGTCTGTGTGTGTGTTTGTGTGTGTGTTTGTGTGTGTGTATGTGTGTGTCTGTGTTTACGTGTGTGTGTTTATGTGTGTGTCTGTGTGTGTGTTTGTGTGTGCATGTGTGTTTGCGTGTGTGTCTGTGTTCGTGTGTGTTTGTGTGTGTCTGTGTGTGTGTTTTCGTGTGTGTGTGTATGTGTGTGTGTCTGTGTTTATGTGTGTGTTTATGTGTGTGTTTGTGTGTGTTTACGTGTGTCTGTGTGTGTGTCTGTGTGTTTACGTGTGTGTTTGTGTGTGTATGTGTGTGTGTATGTGTTTATGTGTGTCTGTGTTTGTGTATGTGTGTGTCTCTGTGTGTGTTTGTGTGTGTGTTTATGTATCTGTGTGTGTGTTTGTGTGTGTGTATGTGTGTCTCTGTGTGTGTTTATGTGTCTGTATGTGTTTGTGTGTGTCTGTTTGTGTGTGTGTCTGTGTTTATGTGTGTTTATGTGCGTCTGTGTGTGTGTTTGTGTGTGTATGTGTTTATGTGTGTGTCTGTGTGTGTGTTTTTGTGTGTGTTCGTGTGTGTCTGTGTGTGTGTGGGGAGCGGTAGTGTAGTGGTTAGCGCTACACTGCGAACCTCGCGACCCGGGTTCGATTCCCGCTCTCGGAACCAATCCTGGGCCTGCCCTAGGTCTACTCAGCCTCGAATGAGCACCTGGCGCGGTGTGTAGTAAACATCGCCACTGGGGAGACAAAGGCGGCCGGGCGTGGTGTTGGCCACCCCACCCCCTCGTGTGCCGTGCCGGCCTTCATAGGTGCTACTCGCTAACAGCACTTGCCCCAACAGTCTGTTGAGGCTATACGGACCATCTTTGTCTTTGTCTTTGCGCGTGTCTCTGCGTCTCTTTGTCGAGTGTCGCTGTGGCTTGTCAACCCTGTACGCGTCACCGAGCGAGTTCACGGGGGACGTACGGTACTGTGCGTTGCACTTCATTCGCACCGCACGTAGCCACCCTGCCAAATCGGCGGAAGGACAACACACTGAACACGACAACAACAACAAAGCAGACGTTCTAAACAAAGCGAATTTGTCAATCTCGGCGACGATTTAAAAGCGCGCACAGCTCCCAGCGTCTTCCCAACGTCGGAGGAGCGTTCCAGACGGCCCCAGGGGCCGTCCATAAATGACGTCACGCGATTTTGTACGATTTTTGACCCCCCCCCCCCCTCGTCACACGGCGTCACAAAAAGTCAGACCCCCCCCCCTCAAATATGACGTCACAAAGCTCTGCCCCCCCAAAAAAACTAAAACATGCTTCAAATCGCTTTAAACTATTGTCATTGTAGTGCGTATTTAATGTGGCGCTGCACTCTGATGTTGTAGGAGAAAACATTTCTCAAAAAGTCAATTTAATTAAGTAGAACGTGTTGTCTATAATTATTTAAAGTTGCGCATTTTGACGTGACGTCACATTTCTCACCCCCCCCGCGTCACACATCGTCACAAATGTCTGACCCCTCCCCCCCATAGGTGCGTGACGTCATTTATGGACGGCCCCTTAGCAGCGGCACCTTTAAAGGCGCCGCGCGATGCGGGCGACCTCCGCCCTCTCTCTGTTCGACGTTTCGCAGCCAAACGCCGCCGCGAGGATGAGCGGAGTCGACGTGACGATGTGTGTACGTCTCCGCGACGAGGTGGGCAGCGAGGGCGGCACTCGGGGCCACAACTTTGGTGCGTGACGCGTGACGAGCCCCCTGGTAGTGAGCCCCCTGGTAGTGAGCCCCCTGGTAGCGAGTGAGTCCCCTGCTAGCGAGTGAGTCCCCTGGTAGCGAGGTGTTCTTGGTAGCGAGTGAGTCCCCTGGTAGCGAGGTGTTCTTGGTAGCGAGTGAGTCCCCTGCTAGCGAGTGAGTCCCCTGCTAGCGAGGTGTTCTTGGTAGCGAGTGAGTCCCCTGGTAGCGAGGTGTTCTTGGTAGCGAGTGAGTCCCCTGGTAGCGAGGTGTTCTTGGTAGCGAGTGAGTCCCCTGGTAGCGAGGTGTTCTTGGTAGCGAGTGAGTCCCCTGGTAGCGAGGTGTTCTTGGTAGCGAGTGAGTCCCCTGCTAGCGAGTCCCCTGGTAGCGAAGTCTTCTTAGTTCGGAAATGCGGAAGTGAGTGCGCGTTCTCAAGCGAGCACTGTGGGATGGACCAGGTCGCCTGGGGGAGTGGGGGGAGGGTGGTGGAGATGGGAGGGGGGGAGATGGGAGGGTGGTGGGTGGGTGCAGACCAGTGGATGGGGAAGGTGGGCGGGTGGTGGAGATGGGAGGGTAGGGTGGGTGGGTGGAGATGAGAGGGTGGTGGAGATGGGAGGGTGGTGGTGGGTGGAGATGGGAGGGTAGGGTGGGTGGTGGGTGGAGATGAGAGGGTGGGGAGGGTGGTG
This sequence comes from Lethenteron reissneri, assembly GCF_015708825.2. Lineage (NCBI taxonomy): Eukaryota > Metazoa > Chordata > Hyperoartia > Petromyzontiformes > Petromyzontidae > Lethenteron > Lethenteron reissneri. The sequence continues at coordinate 7,423,153 of NC_083839.1, forward strand.
GTGGAGATGGGAGGGTGGGGAGGGGAGGGTGGTGGGTGGATGGTAACCAGTGGAGGGGAGGGAGGGTGGTGGGTGGGTGGAGACCAGTGGAGATGGGAGGGTGGTGAGGGTGGTGGTGGAGATGGGAGGGTAGGGTGGGTGGTGGAGATGGGAGGGTGGTGGGTGGGTGGTGGAGATGGGAGGGTGGGGAGGGGAGGGTGGTGGGTGGGTGGTGACCAGTGGAGGGAAGGGTGGGAGGGTGGTGGGTGGGTGGTGACCAGTGGAGGGGAGGGTGGCAGGGTGGTGGGTGGGTGGAGACCAGTGGAGATGGGAGGGTGGTGGGTGGGTGGGTGCGTAACAGTGGGTGGTGGCTTGACGTTTTGTTTAGCCTCGTGCCAGGCGGCCCTCCACTTCAGTGCTGTTCGGACTCGCGTCTTCCGGTCGCTGATCGCCAGGCCCGAGCTTGTGGCCCAGGGCACGACGCAGACTCTGGGCCACGTGGCTTTTATTGGCGGCCCAGTCCGCCTCACCGCGGCCACGACCTCTCTCCATCATCCAGCGTTCGTGATTTTTGTTAAATCATTTTTTATTTGAAGCTTTCGTGACTGCAGGAATCCATACTCTTTGGTTCTTTCGGTACAGTCACTTAGTTTGAAATAAGATCAAATCAATCACGACGTTTCAATCGCAACACAAGCGGTCGTCATCAGGAAACCGCTTGTGTTGCGATCGAAACGTTGATTTGTTTTATTTCTAACCACGTGACTTTACCGAAAGAACCAAAGAACATTTTATTTATTTATCGATGTCATCCTTAAAAATGGATGAACACTTGACAAAAGCTGTTATTGTACTTTATATACGATTGGTAGTTGATTAAATATTCTGGAGGCATTCATATGTATTAAAACAAAAGTTGCGTATCAGACCCTTCTTGGTTCTTTCTTTTGTCAAGGCGCTCTTCTTCCAACCCAGCTTAAATATACGCTCCAAGCCTGGTGGTGTTTCATTCAGACGCTGTCTCCCCGACAGACCTGGTCTTCACCTGAGGACGGCTGCTTGCGTTGTGGGCGAAACGTCGTGAGAATTATTTTGTTTTATTTTTATAATTTTATTATTTCCCTTCTACGTGACTTTACCGAAAGAACCAAGAACATGAATCCCTGCAGTCACGAAACCTTTAAATCGAAATTTATCAGACCCTTGTTCAGGAACGTATCTCGCTATTCTCATTGTTTCTGATGGGGGGGGGGGAATGGGTCTCGGCTTACGTAGTTTCGACTTAACGACAAACTTTACGAGGAACGTAAACCCGTTCCGAGTACCGCCCGTAGTTTTAAACACATTGTCCTGCGGAGGGAGCTGGTAGGAACGTTGGGTTGCTCGGTCAATGGCCAGGGTCAATGGCGGCGTGAGGGCGGGCACAAGCCGGCGTGAGTAGGTTAAACGTTGAGTTTTATAAGGGCACCACGGGGTGACCAGCCCCTCCCCACCCAGCCCCACCCCCCACCTAGCCCCACCGCTCCCATTTTTGGATGCACGACGGACGGACACAATAATCCCCTGTGGGCTGGTGGAACCAGGTGGTTCCTACCAGTAAAACGCCGTCGACTGAACCACGGCGTGTCGAGTGGCGCAGTGGTAATGACGCTTGTGCCGCACAGCAAAAGTCTCCGGGGTTAGATTCCGGACCCTGGCTCCGCTCTCCCCGTGTGGCAGAGGTCGCAACCGGGTACCCGATACCCGTACCCTACCTGATACCCGGCTACCCGTACCCCCTACCTGATACCCGGCTACCCGTACCCGTTTGCGACCCTGGTGCGGCCGGGTACGGGTATACCGTGAGTCACTGGTGAGTAACTGTTTGTCACTCATTTCCCAACGTCTTGTCTCTTCTCACAATTCAAGTTCCTAGCATCAACCCACCCGCGCCTGGAACATGGCTTCATCCCAGAGGTCGCAATCAGGTACCCGATACCCGTACCCTACCCGGCCGGGTACCTGTTTGCGACCCTGGTGTGGCCTGGTACGGGTAAGGAATCAAAACCCGTTTGCGACCTCTGCCATGTGGGAACGGAGAAAAGTTCTCCCCCCCCCCACTCCCCTGCACCACGTGGAGTGTTTTCTCCAGGGCTTCCACGGTGTCTTCCCAAAGGCCACACAACGTGGCCCTGGCATTGGCCAAAACCATCCCAACGTAGCAGGGACTCGTCCCGAGAACCTCGGCAACGCGACACTCACAACGAACGCGCATGCGTGCAACTTCCTTGCGGGGTTTTTATGACGTTTTATTATCATAAAATTAATTAAAAACACAAACTCCCCTCTTCAAACGAATCTAGAATTTCAAGCATTCCGTTTTTGCCGACGCTGCCGTGTGCACGTGGCCTCCGTGCCCATCCCCGTGTGACCGCCGGGCAACACGCGACGTTTACCCAGGCGGACACGACGCAGTTGCCCACTCCCCCGCCACCTCGGTGTTTACTCCGCACCATGTGCACGTTTACCCAGGAATACTCCACCACCACGGTTGGCTACGATGTTAACTACCTCGCCTAGTAAACAGGAGGTCGTGGCTTCGATCCGGACCCTGACGCCACGGTGGCCTAGATGTTAACTACCTCGCCTGGTACGGAGGAGGATGTGGGTTCCATCCCGACCCTGGCGCCTGCATATCTGGAGGAGTTTGCATGTCTCTCCTCTTTCCCTCTCGACGCAGTCGCGTGGATTTAATCTCCGGCTCCTCCTGTTTTTTTTCCCTCCGCATCCATAATAAACGTGACACGTTTATAGTATTTTCCCGCTATAAACAAACCGCACACAGAAGGCCCTTTCTTGCTTGCGAGGAGCGAGCGTACACCACTGCGTCACCACACATCCCGGCGCCGACCACGACTCTGCGGTTCGCATTACTCCGCAGCGTCTTGCGGTCCAGGGAACGCGGGCAAGCACGAAGGAGGTCAGGCACGTGGGGGCACGTTTCACGTACAAACTTTGTCCCAAGACGTAAAACAAGACCGCTTAACCCGGAAAATCAGAAGAGAAAAAAAAAACACCCGCGCACGTAGAGACTTACTTAGCCCCTACTATACGTGATCATTTCACAGGATAAAAATACAACAGTATACATTATGTACAGTTACAAACACGACAACGGAGCGCGTTCGCGCGCGAGAGAGAGGTTCTTGAGCTTACGCGCGCGTCACTAGCCGGGCCGGCACAATAAGACAAAAGGGGGGGTTCTCTTCCCAGCACCTTGCATCTCAACACAATTTGCTTTAACTAAACTTCCGCTATAAAGACAAAGACCCCCCCCCCCCCCCGCCCCTCCGTGTAGCCTTAACAGTCTGTTGGGGCAAGTGCTGTCAGCGAGCACCGATGATGGCCGGCACGGCACGCGGGGGGGCAGTCAGGCCAGCACGACGCCCAGCCGTCTTTGTCTCTCCACCGCCCCCCCCCCTCCCCCAGCGCTGATGTATTTTTACACACTGCGGCACCACAGTACTCATTTTTAAGGCTGAGTCTACCTAGGGGAGACCCAGGACCGCCAATTGTTATTGGTCGTGAGCGGGAACCGAACCCTTGTCGCCGGGTTCGTAGCGCAGCGCGCCAACCACCAATTACTAGCACTAAACAAACGCAAATGTCAAACCAAACAAAAACAAGTCTACATTCTAAGCCAACGACGGACTTATACTAGGACAAGAGGCTACTACGTCAGGATTAACTTGAATAACTGTTCACATTAACCTTCTCAAGCCCGATCGCACGTTCACGACGTACCCACCTAACCCGATGATTTGATTGAAACGCCACCGTTTAACATTTTCCGCAAAGATAATAACCTGGTGCGGCGTGGGCGGGGGGGCGGAGGCGGAGGTTTTGTCGTCGTCGTTGTAACGGTGGCTCAAAGTACCGCATACGCTCCGGAGAAGAGACAGCGGGCCGGCGGGTGCGACAGTCGCCCACCGCCCCCCCCCGCCGGGCCACGGAGGCTGCTGCTCCCTTCCTCCTCCCCGCCCCGTCTCAGCGCTGTGCAGACAGCGCTGAGACGGCCCTCGCGACGCTGCGCCCCGCAGGGGCTCGGCAAGCGGCAGATGCCCCCCCCCACTCCCCCCCCCCCCCCCCCCTACAACAACCTCGCTCAACACGAGACGCAGCGCTAACCCACACAGATTGCGACTTTGACGGTGAATTTTGTTGCTGGTCGGCCGCTTGATATCTCCGGGCCTTTGTTCAGCAACAGCTTACCATTCTTCTATTTATTTCCACTGCCCAGCTCCTCACCGGCTTCACCTACACCCCCACCCCACGCAGGGCGCTCTCGGTGGCCTCCTCACCCCCACCTCCTCCTCCTCACCTCCTCCTCACCCCTGCCTCCTCCTCCTCACCTCCTCCTCACCCCCACCTCCTCCTCCTCACCCCTGCCTCTCCTCCCCCTTCCCGTCGGGGGCAGCGTCGCCCTCCGTTCCGGCTCCGTCTCGGCCCCGCGCTCGACCCTCGCCCGCCTTGCCCTCCGTGCTCGCCCCCCTCCTGCGCTGCTGCTCCCTTCCGTCGCCCCCCCTCCTGTCCTCGCTAGCGCCCCCCCGCCCGTCCCGCTCCCCGCGGTCCGCCCTCTTCTCTCCCCGATGTCCTCTTCCAGCGTCTTCCCGGTCCTCGGACCTGCTCCTGCCTCGTCCCGATCTCTCCCTGTGCTCCTTGTCCCGTCCCCTACCCTCCTCTCCCTTCCGCTCTCCCCTCCCCTCTCCCTTCTCTCCTTTGCCCTCTGACTTCTCTCCCTTGCCCCCTCCCTTCTCTACTTTCCCCTCTCCTTTCTCCCCTTTCTCTCCCCTCCCCTCTCCCTTGCCTTCTGACTTCTCCCCCCTCCCCTCTCCCTTCTCGCCCTTGCCCTCTCCTTTCTCTCCCTTCTCGCCCTTGCCCTCTGACTTCTCTCCCTTCTCCCCCCTCCCCTCTCCCCTCTCTCCTCTGCCCCCTCCCTTCTCTACTTTGCCCTCTCCCTTCTCCCCCCTCCCCTCTCGCTTCTCTCCCCTGCCCTCTCCCCTGCCCTCTCCCCTGCCCTCTCCCCTGCCCTCTCCCCTGCCCTCTCTCCTCCTCTCCTCGTGACGCGACTTCTTCTCCCCCCTGCCCTCCTCCGCGTGGTCGCGCTGCGCCCCCTCCGCCCTCTCCCTCCTCTTCCCGTCCCCCTCCTCCCCCCCCTCCCACTCCTCCCCCCCCCCGCTCCTCCCCCTTCCCCTTCCCACTCTCGGCGTTCCTCGACCTCTTCTCGCTCCTCGCCTCCTCGTGATTCCCCCCCACGTCCTCCCGGCTCTCTCCCCTCCTGTTCCCCCTCCTTTCTCCTCCTCTTCTACGCTCCTCCTTCTCCTCGTCCCTGCCGCCCCCTCGGCTGGCTCCCTTGTCCTCCGAGCGGTGGCGGCCGTCCCTCTTGCCGCTCCTCCTCCTCCTCCTCTCCGGCTCCTCGTCGCCCGCCGGCTTCTTCCGGTCCCCGCGCTTGGCGCCCTCCTCCTCCCGGCCGTCGTCGTCGCCGCCGTGCCTCCTCCTCTTCCTGCGCTCCCCGTCCTCCTCGTCGTCGTTGCGGTTCTCCTTGTGCCTCTCCTTGCCTCTGCTGATGGCGCCGGGCAGGAAGGACGAGAGTGAGACGCCGCGACGCGGAAGCAAGTGGCCAGGCCAGTCCTAAATGGGTTAGCCTACCGGCGTACGCAGCGCTCGGGGTTGAGTCTACGCACGAGTCTCTACGCAAGCAGTGCGCCACAGGGCCCGCTTGTCCGCTTTCTCTCGACGACGATGACTCGGAGGCGCAACGAGGAGGAGAAGGGAAGGAGGGGGGAGGAGGAAGAGGAAGGGGAGGGAGGAGGAGGTGGAGGAGCCACCAACAGGCAGGAAAGGCAGCAGCGCAGCGGCCAACCAGCCGGTAAGGCAGCAAATTCCACCCCAAGCTCTGCAGTCCTCTACATACAGGCCAATTAACATGTGCTTATACGTGTGGGGGGAAATCGGAGCACTCGGGAAAAAAACCCACAAATGTGCAATGGAGCAACTCTCCATCCCATTGGTGATCGATGAGATGGAGGTTAGTCTGCACTTTGCTACGCTAGCCCACGGTACAGCACCGGGTCGACCAGCCCTCGCTGCCGCCGCTGCCTCCACAATGCTGGATCGCAGGTGGCCACGTGCAGCGGCGAGGCCGCCACCACCACCGCCACCACCACAGCCGCCGGCGTCATGAAGCAGGCTGAACGATCGTCCCCGTCTCGCGTGCGAACAACAATACCCGACGTGACCCGACGGGTGAAACCGGCTCTTACGTCTCGAGGGCGCTGCCGGCGCTCCACCGCTCCGTCTTCCCCGGCTCCCGGTTGCCCTGGAGCTGCCAGCTGTGGCGCCGGCGCTGCAGCTCGGCGCGCCAGTGCGGCGGCGTGTCGCTGCGCATGCCCCCGCGGGAGCCGCGCTCGCGGGAGCGGGAGCGCGACGGCGTGCGGTAGCGCTGCGGAACGAGAGGCGGGGTGCGTCAGCGGCGACGTCGCGAGGCGCGACACGGGCGGAAGGGCCCGGCCCGACGGTGGCCGAGCGGTCGGGCCTCGTGCTGCCCAAACATCTTATCTCGATATCCAGATTTGCACAGCAGCGGCTTTTTATCCAAGGCGCTTTACAGCGATTATAACATTGGAATATGTTATGTATCTAAACTGAAAAGTAATTTCTTTAGAACTGCTTTGTGCGTTTGTATGTATGTAGGCTGAACTTCTGTCGCAGTGTATGTAGCCAACCATGCTACATAGACTCGCACAGAGAGTCTGTGGCTCTCTGTGCGAGTCTGTGGCTCTCTGTGCGAGTCTGTGGCTCTCTGTGCGAGTCCGTGGCTCTCTATGCGAGTCCGTGGCTCTCTGTGCGAGTCCGTGGCTCTCTGTGCGAGTCCGTGGCTCTCTGTGCGAGTCCGTGGCTCTCTGTGCGAGTCCGTGGCTCTCTGCGCGAGTCCGTGGCTCTCTGTGCGAGTCCGTGGCTCTCTGTGCGAGTCTGTGGCTCTCTGTGCGAGTCCGTGGCTCTCTGTGCGAGTCCGTGGCTCTCTGTGCGAGTCTGTGGCTCTCTGTGCGAGTCCGTCGCTCTCTGTGCGAGTCTGTGGGTCTCTGTGCGAGTCTGTGGCTCTCTGTGCGAGTCCGTCGCTCTCTGTGCGAGTCTGTGGGTCTCTGTGCGAGTCTGTGGCTCTCTGTGCGAGTCCGTCGCTCTCTGTGCGAGTCTGTGGGTCTCTGTGCGAGTCTGTGGCTCTCTGTGCGAGTCCGTCGCCCTCTGTGCGAGTCCGTCGCTCTCTGTGCGAGTCTGTGGCTCTCTGTGCGAGTCTGTGGCTCTCTGTGCGAGTCCGTGGCTCTCTGTGCGAGTCCGCGGGTCTCTGTGCGAGTCCGTGGCTCTCTGTGCGAGTCCGTGGCTCTCTGTGCGAGTCCGCGGATCTCTGTGCGAGTCCGTGGCTCTGTGCAAGTCTGTAGCTCTCTGTGCGAGTCTACCCGTCTCTGTGCGAGTCTGCGGTGACCGGGCCGAGACAACCAACTCACTACAGCACCTGAGAACCCGGTTTAATCACGGGCAGCGGCATCTAAAACGCGGAATGGAAGCCGGCGTCTGAGCGGTGGCATGTCGGCGTCTCCGAGCCCCGCGTGGCCGGGCCTCGCGAGGCTGCGATGCGGTGTTACCCACCATGGGTCCGCGCCCTTTGATCTTGCGACCTGACCGCGTGTACTTGGGCCGGTTCCACTGACGTGGGTACTCAGCGCCAGAGTTTGTCATGGTGCTGCTGGATACACATACACACAGTGCACAGACACACACAGTGCACAGACACACACGCAAACACACAGTGCACAGACACACACGCAAACACACAGTGCACAGACACACACACAAACACACAGTGCACAGACACACAAACACACAGTGCACAGACACACACACAGTGCACAGACACACACAGTGCAGAAACACACACAGTGCACAGACACACACACAGTGCACAGACACACATACACAGTGCAGACACACACACACAGTGCACAGACACACACACACAGTGCACAGACACACACACACAGTGCACAGACACACACACACAGTGCACAGAGACACACACACACACACAGTGCACAGAGACACACACACACACACAGTGCACAGAGACACACACACACAGTGCACAGACACACACACACACACAGTGCACAGACACACACAGTGCACACACACACAGTGCAGAAACACATACAGTGCACAGACACACACACAGTGCAGAAACACACACACAGTGCTCAGACACACACAATACACACACACGCACAGTGCACAGAAACACACACACGGTGCACAGACACAGAGCGACAAAACAGAGAACGCACGTGCACACGTAAAACAGGTTAGGATGTGGTCAAACAATTGTTTACCCCCCCTTCCACATGACTATAAACTATGTTTATCTTACCATGTATGGTCGACTGAGCTACGTGGCGCCAGGGGGCAGTCAGGGCGGCACTAACGATCGCCCCGGGGGGTGACGGCGGGGGAGGGGGGGGGCCGGGTCCCCCACGCTTACCTCTGCTCGTCCGTCCGCTGGGGGCTCCGCCGCATGAGGAAGCTGTTGGAGGGCCCCGTGGGGATCTCGTCGGGCCGCACCGAGGGCACCGCTGCGTCGTTCTCAACTTCGTGGCGCTCCGGGGCGCTCGCCTCCCCCGCCACCGCCTCCTTGGCCCCCACTTCCGCCTCGCTCCTGTGGGGGAGGCAGAACTCAGTCAGCAGGGTGGCGGCAGGGTGGCGGCACCGTGTAAGTCCATAGGCTCGCGCACAGAGACCCATAGTCCATAGACTCATACAGAGACCCATAGTCCATAGACTCGCACAAATCCATAGTCCTTACTCACACACAGAGACCCATAGTACATCAACTAACACACAGAGATGCATAGTCCATAAACTCATACAGAGACCCATAGACAAAGACTCACGCACAGAGACCCATAGTCCATAGACTCGCACAGATCCATAGTCCATAGACTCATACAGAGACCCATAGACAAAGACTCACGCACAGAGACCCATAGTCCATAGACTCGCACAGATCCATAGTCCATAGACTCGCACAGAAACCCATAGTCCATAGACTCACGCACAGAGACCCATAGTCCATAAACTCATACAGAGACCCATAGTCCATAGACTCGCACACAGAGACCTATAGTCCATAGACTCATACAGAGACCCAGTCCATAAACTCATACAGAGACCCATAGACAAAGACTCACACACAGAGACCCAAAGTACATCAACTAACACACAAAGATCCATAGTCCATAGACTCGCACAGAGACCCATAGACAAAGACTCACGCACAGAGACCCATAGTCCATAGACTCGCACACAGAGACCCAGTCCATAGACTCGCACAGAGACCCATAGACAAGGACTCGCACAGAGACCCAGTCCATAGACTCGCACAGAGACCCATAGACAAAGACTCACGCACAGAGACCCATAGTCCATAGCCTCTTAGTCACTTTGCGATGCCCTGCAATGCCAGCCAGTGCCTTGCACATCTGCGTCCTTACGTCTTCTCGCGTTTTCCCTCCTTTTTGCCCTTGGCAGATTTGTGTTTCTTGGTCTTCCTCTTTTTCTTCCTCTTTGTGGCCTCCTCGTCGCTGTCGCTGCTCGAGTCCGAAGAGGAAGAGGAGGAGGTCTCGCTGGAGCTGCTGGACGAGCTCTCGGACGAGGAGGGAGACTCCTCGCCGCTGCCCGCCGCTGCCGCCTTCTTTTTTTCTCTGTGTTAAAAGAAGGAATAAAAATATTGTTAAATTTCGATTTAAAGATTCTAGATTTGAAGCTTTCGTGACTGCAAGTATTCATATTCTTAGGTTTTTTCGGTAAAGTCACGTAGGTCAAAAAATGTAATTAAAATTAATAAAAGTAAAATAATAAAATAAAAATCACGACATTTCGGAGGCAACACAAGCTTCCGTTTTCAGGTGGAACCGTCACAGCACGATAGCTGTATCAATTTTAATTTTAATTTTTTACCTACGTGACTTTACCGAAAAAACCTAAGAATTTGATTTAAAGCTTTCGTGACTGCAGGGATTCATCTTCTTGGTTCTTTCGGTAAAGTCACGTAGAATGGAAATAATAAAATAATAAAAATAAAACATTATAAAATTATATTTTATTATGTTTTATTTAGATTTTTTTATAATAAAATAATATTTTATTATGTTTATTTTTTTTATTTTATTATTTACATTCTACGTGACTTTACCGAAAGAACCAAGAAGATAAACATTGTTGCTGCTAATCCTACACAATGCACGGGCATAATATGACTTTGAGACCCCCCCCACCTCCTACGCATTCCACAACTAATCCCATATCTGCATTTTCCATAAATATGTTAAATTCCTCTGTTGATATGCAAATTACTTTGTCAAGGCGCCCTTCCTCCTCTAACCCAGCTTAAATATATGCTGCCAAGCTTGGTGGTGCTCATTCAGACGCTGTCTTTCCGACAGACCTGTTCTTCACCCGAGGACGGCTGCTTGCGTTGTGGCCAAAACGTCGTGAGAATTGTATTTTATTGTTTTATTTTTATTATTTTATTATTTCCCTTCGACGTGAATTTACCGAAAGAACCAAGAAGATTGAAAAGAAGGACAAGAACAACCTTGCACATGCATGGACGCTGTGGTCACGCTCCCCGATGCTAAACTAAACTCTTTTTTTATTTTATCAGGTAAGGCCCCACTGAACTACATAGCTCTTCACCATTGGAACCTCATTCTCATTCAGTAGCTAAATATGATAATAAACATGACTCCTTGTAAAAAAAGGTGTCAGTTTTGTTGCCAGATAAAAGGGTAAAAAAACAATTATCATATTTTGCTACTGGCAAAGGAGGTTCCAATGGTGAAATGCTTACCCAGAGCTCTCATACTCTGATGGTGCATTGTCTTTGAGTTGTGCGCCTTTTGGCGTCATCTGGTCCAACACCATGTGAGACTAGGCTCTAAGGAAAGCTGTCTCAGGTGTGGACCAATCAATTTCAAGGACAGTGCATACATTATCAGAGTTGTGGGTTTTTTTGTTTGCATTCCGACTGCAGGTATTGTGGTCAATGCAAACATGACTCCTTGTAAAAAAGGTGTCAGTTTTGTTGCCAGATAAAAGGGTAAAAAACTATTATTATACATAGCTCTTTTTCAGAAGCCACCTGGCTATCACAAATGATAGCTCAACGAAGCGGCTTACCATGTGGAAATTTATTGCAGCCAAATGCTCTGAACGCGTGACGTCGATTCCAAATGTGGAGGGAAAAACCGGAGGACCCGAGGAAAATTTCACGCGATCACGGGGAGATTGAGAGACAGGCAAATTCCAAATATACAGCAGGCGTCAGGGTTGGAATGGAACCCCACGACCTCTTGCATACCAGGCGAGGTAACTAACATCTCGCCACCGTGGCACCCCACGAGCGTTCGATTGGTCGGTTAACGACGTCGCGTTTCGGGGCGCGATGAGGCGACACCACTCCCTCCGACCATTAAACCGCTGTGGCAGCATCTCAAGTCATTCTTGCAAATGAAGCTCTATCCCGGGATCCCGAGTTCTCAGCCGGTTCAACAAAATCCATTTGAAATCAGGATATGAACGTTATGGCAGTACCCCGGCTCTCGCACAATGTCCGTGATGCAGTAATTTTTAGTCTGTTGATGGTCTGCGATGCGGCAATCGACTCATCTCGACGAGCTGTACACGATGCACCACTACGGTGTGTACGAGCGTTCAGGGTTTCAGTGCAATCATCCTCGCTGCGTTTCAACATTGCGGAGTGTGGCACTGATTTCGGATTGATTGGTACCCCAGTCGCGGAGTTAAGTACACCCCTGGAAAAAAGCGTCCCAGAAATTAAATATTTATTTGCCTCGGCCATTTTGTATTATTTGGTACCCCAAGGAACCGCCATGAGGATCATATCATGGGAGGGAATTGACAATAACAATGAAATGCGATGCTGCGAGTTGTGCGTGCGTGGGGAGCGGAGGTGCAGTGGTTAGAGCACCGGGCGACAAACCCGGCAACACTCGAGAGTACGATTATCTAAACCGCCTCGGCCTCAACGGAGTACCCGGTGCGGTGTGTAAACATCACAACCGTGGAGACAAAGGTGGCCGGGCGTGGTGCTGGCCACCCACCACCCCATTCGTGTGCCGTGCCGGCTTTCAAAGGTGCTCGCGAACAGCACTTTTCCCAACAGTCTGTTAGAGCTACAGGGTGGATCTTTGTCTTTGCATCCTGGTGTTTGCATGTTCTCCCCGTGATCGTGTGGATTTTTTCTCCGTGTCCTCCGGTTTCTCCCTCCGCATTTAGAATCAACATGTGTTTTAGAGGTTTTGGCTGCTATAAATTTCCACGTGATGATAAGCCACTTCTCGTTGAGATATAATTTGTGGCCAGGTCGCTTCTGAAAAAGAGCTCAGTGGAGCCTTACCTGGTAAAATAAAAAGTTGAGTTCATAGTTTTAGTTTCAAGTTCATTTATTAGGTATAGCCCTGTGAGCCATTCGGCTCTTGAATTTAATTTAGTTCTACGTGTGTTGTGCAACCCCTTGCCCCAACAGTCCGTGTAGGCCTACACGGGGACCTTTGTCTTACTCTTAGACTTGAGGACGAGCTCGCCACAGTTCACGATGCGGACGTCGGCATACGGGCGACTGTTGGGGTCGGTCTTCTGGCTCTCGATTTCCCGCACGGTCGCCTGCCCGGCCACCACCTTGCCGAACACCACATGCACCCTGCGCGCAGCCATCGCACAGAGAGGTTCGGCGGTTACGGAAAATGACCGGGTCGGCAGGGAGGAGCGGCGGGACAAGGGGAGTTGAGATGGAGAGGGCTCGGGAGGTATGAGAGTGTGCGGAGGGGGAGTGAAGCGGGAACGGCTCGATTAGAGCCGTTAAACTCACCCATCCAGATGCTGCGTAGGCCGCGTGGTGCTGGCGAAAAAAAGATACAAAACCAACGGGTCAATCGTCGTTCTCATGCATCATGAAGAGGTAAAGGTGCGGCCCTGCAATGCCCGCTCACGCCACTGCTAATAGAATCCATAGAAAACACCCTCCCCACACCGCCAGCCGTTTATTTTTGACCCACTGTGAGTCTGCGAGGTTGTGTATGTTGGATACCCCCCCCCCACCTCGTGTGTCGTGCCTGCCTTCATAGGTGCTCGCTCATAGCACGGGGGGGGGGGGGGTGTCTATGAGTGTCTGTTAATGTGAGAGCGTGAGTGTGCAGGAGTGCGCGTGGGTGTTAGTGGGGAGAGGTGGTACAGCGGTTAGCGCACTGCGCTAACGAACCCGACTACCCGACTTCGATTCTCACTCGCAGCTAACATCGGTGGCAGCGAATATCTGAACTGGTCCCGTGCCTCCCCCTAGGTCAACACAGCCTTAAATGAGCACCTGGTGTAAATGCATCAGCAATGGGGAGACAAAGGCGGCCGGGAGTGGTGCATGGCCACACCACGTCCCCTTATAGGTACGCCGTTCCGGCCTTCAGTCGCTCGATAATAGCGCTTGCCGCAACAGCGCGTTCAACAGGGAACCTTCGTCAGTTTAACACGTAGTAGGCTTTCGCGACCAATATTATCAATAATAAAAGGTTGTTTTTATATCAGACGGCATAAATACAAATGTGTCGTTAAACCCACCACCACCTAATACAGCCAATTAATAAGGTTTGTCTCGTAAACAAACCGTGCCAATTAGTTACAAGTTCAGCACACCGGAGTGTTCGAGAGTAAACCCACATTCACAAGTGGTGGCAGGTTTAACAACAAATTTGTATTTACGCGATCTAACCCGACAAAAAAAAACGTTATTATGGACCTGCGTCTTTGTGCACGTCGGTGACCATCGGCCGCGGGAAAAACTCACATGAAGAACTGCGATCCGTTGGTGTCTTTCCCGCGGTTCGCCATCGACAGGAGGAAGTCTTCATCATGCTTCACCGCAAAGCTCTCGTCTGCCGATGGCCACATTGCGCGCAACAATGCCGCTCGTTATTTTAAAACAATCGCAGTTTTCAAAATCGAACAATCGAACTCTGGATGATCCAGAGTGATGGGTGGGGCCGAGCGATGGCCCGGATGACAAAGAACAAACACGCACAGGAGAAGCAGAAACGCGTAGAATGCGAAACGCAAAGACCCTTACACCGGCGGTTCACCGATATTGATCGGAGCAAAGCCGACGACTCGACTGATGAGATGCCGAATGTCGAACGCGGTGCCGAGTTTGTCTTGTCATGAATCAATGCTGCTGGACATGATGCACTTTCAGAAGGCCGTGGCGTGCGGCTGATGGCTCGTGTAAGAAAAAGTTTTTGTATCTGGAGGGAGATATGTGAAGCGAGACGTATTGTCTGCGTATTTATGTTGAAGTGCCAAGTGACAGAAGCGCAAGCAGAGGCTCGACGTCAGTTTTGATTGCCTCTTAAAAGTTACCGGTCCACTCGCCGACTTGACTGTGGTCAAGCGGGGGCCGAGTCACCGACCCTCGACGAGTGAGGAGCGGCTCATAAATAAACCGTCGTGCGCACTGAATTTCAACAAAGAAGGCAACCGTCAATTTTTAAACGAAGCTCACCGTTGAAAAATCCTCCGTAGATCGACTCCCCACCCTTGCCATTTCCTAAACACACACACACAAAAACATCGATTAGAATCCTGCAAAACTACAAACTCGACTTCAAAGCTTTCGTCTTGTGCCAAAGGCATCGGGAGCTCCTCACCTTCACTGAAGTCACCGCCCTGGATCATGAATTCCTTGACTATGCGATGAAACGGAGTTCCCTTGTAATGCAGAGGTTTCAGTGTTGTTTTGCCCACACCTCTTTCTCCTGCAAGAAAGACAAAGATCCCCCCACCACCGTATGGCCTTTAGCAGACTGTTAGGGCAAGTGCTGTTAGCGAGCACCTATTTGGGTGGGCATGGCACGCGAGGGGGACGCCCGGCCACTTGTCTCCCCATGCTGATGTTTTATACACACCATATCATATTCTTGGTTCTTTCGGTAAAGTCACGTAGAAGGGAAATAATAAAATAATAAAACATAATAAAATTATTCTCACGACGTTTATTATGTTTTATTTTATTTATTTTATTATTTCCCTTCTACGTGACTTTACCGAAAGAACCAAGAAGATGAATCCCTAGTCACGAAAGCTTTAAATCGAAAGACACCATATCATGTACCCATTTAAGGCTGAGTCTCCCTAAGGGAATCTCAGGACCGGTGCATATATTTGTCACCGATGTTGGCTGTGTGCGACAATGGACATAGACCCTGCACAGCAGGTTTCTCAAGGCTATAGGGTTACAGCAAAATGAATTGCTGTACTGTACTTCTACGCCTTCACCCACCAACCAGTATGGCTTGTTGATTAGGGTTTTGTTGTTGTTGTGCATTCACTGGTGACTGGACTGAGACCATCAACTCACTGCACTTGCCAAGCCAGTTAATTTTAAACTCAGTCTACGCGAGTAGATGGGTCTCGCTGCAAATCTCTGGGTCTCTGAGAGTCGCTGGTGACCGGGCTGGGACCATCAGCTCACTACTAGACTTGAGGACCCGGTTTAATCACAACTTAGTCTATGTGAATCTATGGGTCTTTATACGGGGTCAACGCTCCCAGCGACCCCGGCCACTGCGACTTTTGTGCAATCTAACATGCGGATATTAAACATCCCAACATGGCGACGCGCGATCAAACGTCACCCCACCACGGCTCAGCGCGACACGGGAGAGGCCCTCATCCCGCAGTGGATTGAAATATTTTTTAAAATATGTAACAATTTATAACACGCGCACATTTCGTGTGTAACATCTGTATGTCCGCACGCGGAGGTTGACGGGTCTCGCTGATCGTCTCTTCCGGCTCACCTGTGCAAAGGCAGCGGAAGTTTTCGCAAGTTTTTGGGCAAACGTCGGAAAACAGCTCCATGACGATCCTGCTAGCTGCGCACGGGGAGGAGAGAGTTTCACAGTCACTTAACACCCGTCCATTCACGTGGCAGCGGGACTATAGAGTGATGTACACGTGACCGCTACACCACGGGAAGGGGGAGTAGGGTCACGGAGATAATGCACGGGTTGAAGAAACAGGAAAGGGAAATTAGAGGCAAATTAAGGAAAGAGAATGGAAGAAAAGAGCAAATGGGTCAGGTGAGGAAGAGGCTAACATCATACGGGTCTCGATGGTGCTGCAAGGAGTGGAGTCTGTTTTCACAGGGGGTGGGGGCGGGGAGATGGGAAGGATTCAGAGTGGATGTGACCACTCGGAAGTCACGTGGTTTACAGGAAGCTTGAGCTGATGTAGATAGCGAGATAGGGATTTAGAGATGAGACATTTCAGAGTGGGCCTGGTCACACGCGTCAAACTACAGGAGACGGACGCTGATACAGACGTCTGATCACCGAAGCAACCCCCACAGAACGCCATATAAAGACTAAGAAGGACGCTCGGTGCTTATTCTGTTCGAATAGAAGCGGTGTTGTATCTCTCACGAGTAAGTGAAACGTGCCGACGCACGCGTTGTTACATTACCTGGAATGTTGTTGATGGCAATGTCGAAGAAGCATCTTGGTCTGTTTTTAACTCCCATGGCGGTGAGCACAGCAGCTCCTCAAGTCGTCGCGCTAAACACACACTACGACACAAACCTGAAGAAAAAAAGCGTACATTACTCCACTGCAAGTGGGAAAATGTTCGTGTGAGGTTTCGGGGGGTGGCTGTGGGGTAGTGTGGGGCGGTGATAGCACGGCATTTTGCATTGCCACCACACTCGCATAATTCATTAACCGTGGCGGCCGCCGCTTCGAACCGCGAATCTCTGCAACAAAACGCTCGGCCACGGCGCGGTAACAACCACGGCGGCCAGGGCAAGAAACATCGCAGCCGCGCGGCTCACTCTGCTACCGGGGCTGCTGCTGCTGCTGCTGCGGCTGCTGCTGCCGCTGCCGGCGGAGCCTGCTGCTGCTGCTGGCTGCTGCTGCGGCTGCTGCCGGCGGGGCCTGTTGCTGCTGCTGTGGCTGCTGCTGCGGCTGCTGCGGCTACTGCTGCCGGGGCCTGCTGCTGCCGGGGCCTGCTGCTGCTGCTGTGGCTACTGCTGCTGTGGCTGCTGCTACGGCTGCTGCTGCCGGCGGGGCCTGCTGCTGCTGCTGCGGCTGCTGCTGCGGCTGCTGCTGCCGGCGGGGCCTGCTGCTGCTGCCGGCGGCTGCTGCTTGGCTTCGGTCCGCGCTTATCGACGACGTCTCTCTTCCACTCGCTCTCCCGACCCAGGAAACAAAACACCACCCCCACCCCCCCTCCCCCCAGCCAGAGGCAAGCTCGTTCGGTGCTCTTACCCGAGCCGACGGTGGTGTCGGGAACTCGGCTCGACGGGGGCCACGCGGCCGAGTCGGTGACGAGGTAGAGATCTCGGCGGGCGCTGTGGAGAAACTCGACGGTGCAGCAGGTCGGAGGCCGATGATGGAGTTGGGGTGGTGGTGGGTGATGAGGGTGGAGCACGCGATCGAGCAATGCGCCGTAGAGAGTTGAACGCGTCTCGATGCTCCGTTCGAGTCCGGCCGCGATCAATGAATTCCAATATACAGGATTCTCACCAAGTCCACCTTCGACCCCGCACTCGCCGCCGCCGTAAGACTTTCTCGACAGAACGAGACCGCCGTAGATGTATGCCGGGCTCAATAAGAGTGCCCGCGATAATCCCGCGGAGCCGGCCGGGAGAGAGGAGCGCGGGCGAGCCGATAGCACCTGGGAGAGGCGCACTGTGCGCAGCGCCGATGTCCACGCGGGGCCCCGCTGTACAGTGCGCGCTGCACACGCCGTGACCCCGGAAACGGACCGAGCTCTTCCGGTCACGAGCGGAGGAGGGGGCAGTGGGGGATGGGAGGGGCTAGTGGGGGAGGGGAGGGGCTAGTGGGGGAGGGGAGGGGCTAGTGGGGGAGGGGAGGGGCTAGTGGGGGAGGGGGGAGAAGGAGGCAGTGGAGGAGGGGGTAGTGGGGGAGAGGAGGGGGAAGTGGGGGAGGGGGGAGTGGGGGAGGGGGCAGTGGGGGAGGAGAGGAGGTAGTGGAGGAGAGGAGGGGGTAGTGGAGGAGGGGGCAGTGGGGGAGGGGGCAGTGGGGGAGGGGGCAGTGGGGGAGGGGGCAGTGGGGGAGGGGGCAGTGGGGGAGGGGGCAGTGGGGGAGGGGGCAGTGGAGGAGGGGGCAGTGGGGGAGGGGGCAGTGGGGGAGGGGGGCAGTGGAGGAGGGGGCAGTGGGGGAGGGGGCAGTGGGGAGGGGCAGTGGGGGAGGGAGGAGGTAGTGGAGGAGGGGGGGGGGGGGCAGTGGGGGAGGGGAGGGGCAGTGGGGGAGGGGAGGGGCAGTGGGGGAGGGGAGGGGGTAGTGGAGGAGGGGGGAGGCAGTGGAGGAGGGGGGGGGAGCAGTGGAGGAGGGGGCAGTGGGGGAGGGGGCAGTGGGGGAGGGGAGGGGCAGTGGGGGAGGGGAGGGGGCAGTGGGGGAGGGGAGGAGGTAGTGGAGGAGGGGGGGAGGAGGCAGTGGAGGAGGGGGGAGCAGTGGAGGAGGGGGCAGTGGAGGAGGGGGCAGTGGGGGAGGGGAGGGGCAGTGGGGGAGGGAGGGGGCAGTGGGGGAGGGGAGGAGGTAGTGGAGGAGGGGGGAGGCAGTGGAGGAGGGGGGGGAGCAGTGGAGGAGGGGGCAGTGGGGGAGGGGGCAGTGGGGGAGGGGGCAGTGGGGGAGGGGGCAGTGGGGGAGGGGGCAGTGGGGGAGAGGAGGGGGTAGTGGAGGGGGGGCAGTGTAGGAGGGGGGGGGGTGAGAAGTGTTGGGGGGGAAGTGGAGGAGGGGTTGGGGGTGGACAGTCACGTGGGTTTGGAGGCAAGGGCACGTGACGGCAAGAAGAAATCCGATGAGCTGTGAAGCTCTAGTTTATTAACAGGCGTTACAACTTTTAAAAAACGCAAAGTAGATAAACGTGTATGGTCGAGAGTGAACACGGCAATGATGTAACGCGCCGAAGGGGGTGTCCCGCCGAGGAGATGGGATTCTTATAATCGCAGTTGTTGTTACACGGTACTGGAACCGGTGGTGAGATGGTGTAAATATCAATGTCAATATTATTTATATAATACGAATAAGCCAACTGGTAATGGGTATCCATTGTAATTTATATACGTACCTCCCCCCCGGCCTTCGTACCTGGTTGGCTCGCAGGTGAAGACATCACATTTATCCCTCTATAAGACATCACATTTATCCCTCTATAAGACATCACATTTATCCCTCTAGAAGACATCATATTTATCCTTCTGTAATGACAGGGGAGTCAGTCTGCATTGCGATTCGACTAGTGGCCACGGGAGGTAATGACAGGGGAGTCAGCCTGCAGTGCGATTCGACTAGTGGTCACGGGAGGTAATGACAGGGGAGTCAGCCTGCAGTGCGAACGGACTAGTGGCCACGGGAGGTAATGACAGGGGAGTCAGCCGACAGTGCGATTCGACTAGTGGCCACGGGAGGTAATGACAAGGGAGTCAGCCTGCAGTGCGAATAGACTAGTGGCCACGACGAGAGGCAATGACAGGGGAGTCAGCCTACAGTGCGAATGGACTAGTGGCCACGGGAGGTAGTGACAGGGCAGTCGGCCTGCAGTACGAATGGACTAGTGGCCACGGGAGGTAATGACAGGAGAGTCAGCCTACAGTGCGAATCGACTAGTGGCCACGGGAGGTAATGACAGGGGAGTCAGCCTGCAGTGCGAATCGACTAGTGGCCACGGGAGGTAATGGCAGGGGAAGTCAGCCTGCAGTGCGAATGAACTAGTGGCCACGGGAGGTAATGGCAGGGGAGTCAGCCTGCAGTGCGAATGGACTAGTGGCCACGGGAGGTAATGACAGGGGAGTCAGCCGACAGTGCGATTCGACTAGTGGCCACGGGAGGTAATGACAAGGGAGTCAGCCTGCAGTGCGAATAGACTAGTGGCCACGACGAGAGGCAATGACAGGGGAGTCAGCCTACAGTGCGAATGGACTAGTGGCCACGGGAGGTAGTGACAGGGCAGTCGGCCTGCAGTACGAATGGACTAGTGGCCACGGGAGGTAATGACAGGAGAGTCAGCCTACAGTGCGAATCGACTAGTGGCCACGGGAGGTAATGACAGGGGAGTCAGCCTGCAGTGCGAATCGACTAGTGGCCACGGGAGGTAATGGCAGGGGAAGTCAGCCTGCAGTGCGAATGAACTAGTGGCCACGGGAGGTAATGGCAGGGGAGTCAGCCTGCAGTGCGAATGGACTAGTGGCCACGGGAGGTAATGACAGGGGAGTCAGCCTGCAGTGCGAATGGACTAGTGGCCACGGGAGGTAATGACAGGGGAGTCAGCCTGCAGTACGAATGGACTAGTGGTCACGGGAGGTAATGACAGGGGAGTCAGCCTGCAGTGCGAACGGACTAGTGGCCACGGGAGGTAATGACAGTGGAGTCAGCCTGCAGTGCGAGTGGACTAGTGGCCACGGGAGGTAATGACAGGGGAGTCAGCCTGCAGTGCGAGTGGACTAGTGGCCACGGGAGGTAATGACAGGGGAGTCAGCCTGCAGTGCAAACGGACTAGTGGCCAAGGGAGGTAATGACAGGGGAGTCAGCCTGCAGTACGAATAGACTAGTGGTCACGGGAGGTAATGACAGGGGAGTCAGCCTGCAGTGCGAATGGACTAGTGGCCACTGGAGGTAATGCCAGGGGAGTCAGCCTGCAGTACGAATGGACTAGTGGTCACGGGAGGTAATGACAGGGGAGTCAGCCTGCAGTGCGAATGGACTAGTGGCCACGGGAGGTAATGACAAGGGAGTCAGCCTGCAGTGCGAACGGACTAGTGGCCACGGGAGGTAATGACAGGGGAGTCAGCCTGCAGTGCAAATGGACTGGTGGCCACTGGAGGTAATGCCAGGGGAGTCAGCCTGCAGTGTGAATGGACTGGTGGCCACTAGAGGTAATGCCAGGGGAGTCAGCCTACAGTACGAATGGACTAGTGGTCACGGGTGGTAATGACAGAGGAGTCAGCCTGCAGTGCGAATGGACTAGTGGCCACGGGAGGTAATGGCAAGGGAGTCAGCCTGCAGTGCGAACGGACTAGTGGCCACGGGAGGTAATGACAGGGGAGTCAGCCTGCAGTACGAATACACTAATGGCCACAGGAGGTAATGACAGGGGAGTCAGCTGACAGTACGAATAGACTAGTGGCCACAGGAGGTAATGACAAGGGAGTCAGCCTGCAGTGCGAACGGACTAGTGGCCACGGGAGGTAATGACAGGGGAGTCAGCCTGCAGTGTGAGTGGACTAGTGGCCACGGGAGGTAATAACAGGGGAGTCAACCTGCAGTACGAATACACTAATGGCCACAGGAGGTAATGACAGGAGAGTCAGCTGACAGTACGAATAGACTAGTGGCCACAGGAGGTAATGACAGGGGAGTCAGCCGATAGTACGAATAGACTGGTGACTATGGGAATGATCGAAAATAGGAGCGTGGCCAGGTGACGGAAGAGGACGATAGAATCTGCTGGTAGATCGAGTGTCTAAAATCAGTGAGAGGGTTCGGGAATGGGGTCATGGCCTTGGACCGTATATAAGGGAGATGCACGGGAGACTCGGGGCTGCTGAAGTTGGGGTCTCCGCCTGTGCAATTGAACGTGTCTTCAATAAAAAAAAATCTCAAGAAAGTGTGTCAAGTCGTCATTACACTTCTATTTAAGACAAGACATGTATCCCTCTATTAATACATCACATTATCCCTCTATTTAAGACATCACATTTATCCTCCATCTATTTAAGACCGAAGCAGGAGGAGGATTTATCCACACTTCTGGCTGTCCACCTGATAATGCTCATTGATGCTAGTTGTGGGTTTACTCTCCAACGCACCGGTGTGGTGTAATGGTAAGGAATTGGCACGTTTTGCTTACGTGACACACATTTACCAAGTGGCCGTGTCGGGTGGTGGCGGGTTTAACAATACATTTATATTTACGCGATCTAACCCAAAAAAAACTCTTTGGATATTGGTCGCAAAAGTCATAACTGTCAAGGCAGATGGTTGACCCCGTATTCTTGTACGGGTGTAGTGGATTCAACTGAGTCGCAGACGTATTTCTTGGAGGCAACATATTTATTTACACCAACTCATTAACACAGAGGGGTTACTGCCCCTTTACCAGATAACCTATGGTGGTGGACCACCAGGCTAACTACG
This sequence comes from Lethenteron reissneri, assembly GCF_015708825.2. Taxonomy (NCBI): domain Eukaryota; kingdom Metazoa; phylum Chordata; class Hyperoartia; order Petromyzontiformes; family Petromyzontidae; genus Lethenteron; species Lethenteron reissneri. The sequence continues at coordinate 7,445,439 of NC_083839.1, forward strand.
CTAGCTACTGGGAGTAGCTACAACGGACAGGACCCTGGCTTGGGTCCTCGTCCACGTGTTGGTGACTTCTTCTCTTAGACGTAGAACGTAGATGGTAGATCTTCAGATGACAACAGCAACGCTGAGCCCCGGTCCCTGTGGGGACCCGGTTTATATGGTCCCGGGTCGTGGCTGGCCCCGCCCTTGGCCACGACCACGTTCAAGAAACCTCTTGTCGTTTCTCGACCCTTCCCGTAGGATCTCACCCTGACACGTGACCACCCCCTAGCCCCCGCTTGGGGTCCCTGTGTAGATCTTGCTTGTCACGTGCTTTCCAGGGTCAACCAGAGTGCCATGGCCTAGGCTAACCTCATCCCATGGCTGACACTCTCACACTCCCTCCTGTAGGAGTCAACATTGCACGCCACGCGTGGTGCCACTGAGCTATCCCAGCGCTCACCGAGCCCCCTCGAGGGTTGGTACTACACCCACCAACGGGGTGGTACTGGCAAAGGTCTAATGATGTAGATGCTTACCCCAAGCCCTCATTACTTTGATAGTGCATTGTCTTTGAGCTGTACGTCTTTTGGCATCCTCTGGTCTAGCACCAATTGAGACGAGGCTCAAAAAAAGCTGTCTCTGGTGTGGACTAATCAGTGTCAAGGACAATGCATATATTATCAGAGTGTGTTTTTTGTTTGCATTTTGACCACAAGTATTGTGATTAATGCACACATGATTCCTTGTAAAAAAAAAGGTTTCAGTTTTGTTGCCAGAAAAAAGGGGAAAACCCCCTATTATTATATTTGGTACTGGCAAAGGATGTCTAATGATGATGGACTCGTCTCGTCGTCGCTGTTGTCTTCGCCCGACAATTGCGCGGGCGGACAATGTTTGGCTGTCTCGGTCGACCCCGTCTGTGCAACGCGGTCATGGTTGTGTCTAGGCCGGGCTGTACGGCAGCGTGGTCGAGAAGGAGGAGGCCGGAGTTGGCGTGACGGAATAATGAAGACGAAGAGGAAGATGGAGCCTCCTGCTACTAGCTCGTCTCCGACTGAGTGTGTGCGACGCACACCACACGCAGAGAGAGGAGGACAACTACTCATGTAGAGTATCGCAGGATCGCCTTTGGGGAGGTCTTCGACCAGCAATGGATTGACCATGGCTGACGACGATGATGGTGATGATGATGAGAGTTGGTGAGAGCTTGAGGAGGTCTTCATTCAGCAGTGGATTGGCCATGGCTGATGATGATGGTGAGAGTTGGTGAGAGCTTGAGGAGGTCTTTATCCAGTAATGGATTGACCTTGGCTGATGGTGATGAGAGTTGGTGAGAGCTTGAGGTCTTCATCCAGCAGTGGATTGGCCATGGCTGACGACGATGATGATGAGAGTTGGTGAGAGCTTGAGGAGGTCTTTATCCAGCAGTAGATTGACCATGGCTGACGACGATGACGGTGATGATGAGAGTTGGTGAGAGCTTGAGGTCTTCATGCAGCAGTGGATTGACCATGGCTGACGATGATGATGAGAGTTGGTGAGAGCTTGAGGAGGTCTTTATCCAGTAATGGATTGGCCATGGCTGATGGTGATGAGAGTTGGTGAGAGCTTCAGGAGGTTTTCATCCAGCAGCGGATTGACCATGGCTGATGATGATGATGATGAGAGTTGGTGACAGCTTGAGGCCTTCATTCAGCAGTTGATTGACCATGGCTGACGACGACGACGATGATGACGATGAGAGTTGGTGAGAGCTTGAGGAGGTCTTCATTCAGCAATGGATGGACCATGGCTGACGACGATGACGATGAGAGTTGGTGAGAGCTTGAGGTCTTCTTTCAGCAGTGGATTGGCCATGGCTGATGGTGATGATGATGAGAGTTGGTGAGAGCTTGAGGTCTTCATCCAGCAGTGGATTGACCATGGCTGACGATGATAATGAGAGTTGGTAACAATTTGAGGAGGTCTTCATTCAGCAGTGCATTGACCATGGCTGATGGTGATGATGGTGAGAGTTGGTGAAAGCTTGAGGTCTTCTTTCAGCAGTGGATTGGCCATGGCTGATGGTGATGATGATGAGAGTTGGTGAGAACTTGAGGTCTTCGACTAGCAGTGGATTGGCTATGGCCGGTGATTGATGGTCCCTGACAGTGGGCGCGCCCCGTGAGGAATGTTTATGAATGGCGCTTTCCACGATTCAACGACTCCTCTCCATCTTTTATTAAATCAAGAATCGATTAGCATTACTCAGCTATTGCCTCTATCGTTTGTTGTTGTTTCATCTCCGCTACGTCGCAAGCGTTACGTTTAACGGTTAATTGTTTAGTTTTGAACAAAATTTTTTGTTTTGAACAAAACTAAACTATTTTGGCGCCAAATTCCGCGTCAGATTCGCGCGACCCGTCTCGGGCTAACGAATCAACGAAGTCGACGCTGGAGGAGGCGGGCGGGGCGAGCGACATAAAAACATTTTTTTTTTACAAAAAATTAACGGATTTGAGGGAAAAGTTGCATCCGTTTCGCGTTTAGAAGTAATTTTTTTTAGTTTTATCGCTGATCGATCGACGTTCGACGCTGCCGAGCCCGTGAAGATGCGAGTCGCGCTCCTCTGCACGAGTGAGTCCACCACGGGCTGGGCTGGGGCTGGGTTGGGCTGGGTTGGGGCTGGGTTGTGGCTGCCCCCCTCTCTCTCTATCGTTGTCCACACTTAAGTTTAGAGGGTGCAGGGTGAGGGGGGAGATGCTGCTGCTGCTGCTTTGTGTTGGAGGCGACGTGGCCGCTGTTGAGGCTTGGTCTCTCCGTCTCTGCGGAGTTTGTACGATCTGTTCTGCAGAGCGTGTGTGCGCACCGACGTAGTGGACGAACCACCCCTAGGTCGCCTCAGTCGTAAATAACTACTGTACCCGCTGACCGTGTGTGAACTTTCGGCACTGGGGAGACAAAGGCGGCCGGGCGCGGGTTACCACGGCCCCACAGCAGGATCAGTTCGATTCCAGGCCATGACCAATATCAGTGGTCAATTAATGAACCGGTTCTGGGCCTCTCCTGGGTCAACTCGGCCTTAAACACCAAAGCTCTCCCGCCGGGTGCTTTTGGGGCCGTCCATAAATGACGTCACGCGATTTTGGACGATTTTTGACCCCCCCCCCCCCTTGTCACACGGCGTCACAAAAAGTCAGACCCCCCCCTCAAATATGACGTCACAAAGCTCTGCCCCCCCCCCAAAAAAAATAACATGCTTTGAATCGCTTTAAACTATTGTCATTGTAGTGCGTATTTAATGTGGCGCTGCACTCTGATGTTGTAGGAGAAAACATTAAAAAGTCAATTTAATTAAGTAGAACGTGTCTATATTTATTTAAAGTTGCGCATTTTCATGTGACGTCACATTTCTCACCCCCCCCCCCCTCGTCACACATCGTCACAAATGTCTGACCCCCCCCCCCCCTAGGTGCGTGACGTCATTTATGGACGGCCCCTTTTGGCCAAAACTGATCTTGGCCAATCGTCCCAATGCTGAAATGAAACCTGCAAATCTCTCTGTTGGCATTACACAGCAGCAGCAGCAACAGCAGCAACATCGCATCACTCCGGCGAAAACTTGGCAGGAACGTCCTGAAAAATAAGTCATATTTAAAAAAACTGTTTTAAAACACGCTTTAATGAAAAGTAACGTACTAGTAATGGAAGAACTCCACGATTCCAAGAAGTGACCACGAAGCTTGCCATGACGTAAGGGACCGTGGCCAATTCCAGCCAACGTCAGTTGACCGTGGACAATTAGACGCAAGCCGAAACATAACATATAAAAAAGATTATTTACATTTTTTTTATTATTTATGATAGAATATAGTTTTGTCATCAGTATGACATAAGTATACCAAGTTTACAGTCGATACCACATTGGGAAGTGGGTTAAAATTGAGGTACAATATTTGAGGATACAACAACAACAGACAGAGTGAGTTAAATAAAAGCGTATAATAATAACAACAAGTGCCTTGAGGTGATCGCTGCTGCCGCTGTGCAATCCCAATTGAGTAATTTTAGCGAGGCAATTGGACCACGACTCTTGCAGAACGATCCTTTGACGTGCCCGGCTCTCCGTGGCAACTGCACCTCCCGTGTCAACACTCTGGGTCCCAATATACAGAGCAAATAAAAACCAACACTCACTGCCTTGTGGAAACACCATGGATACAAACTTACGCAGCATTGCCTAAGTCGAGCTCCGTAAATCACGTGTTATATCAGGCCTCCAGTAAATCACGTGGTTTGGACACCACCACCATCATTCTACATCCCTCCCCTATCCCCGCCGCCCCCTGTGGAAATAGACGCCGCTCCAGCATGCAACCCACACCGCTCCTCCCCTCTCATCCATCACTACCCTCATCATCATCACCCTCTCATCATCACCACCCTCTCATCATCACCACCCTCACCATCACCACCCTCTCATCATCACCACTCTCATCATCACCACCCTCTCATCATCACCACCCTCTCATCATCACCACCCTCCCAACCCCCGACATCTTGGCCCAGTTATTCTTTCTCCCCCTCGTCCCATTCCTGCCTGTCGCTCCTTTCTTCCTGCTGTTCATCTTGAGCGGTGACCCCACCTCTTTGTCTGTCTTAGGGACTTCCGTGCCGGTATCCCTTCCCTTCCATCTTGCCCCCTTCCCCTGGCTACTGCCCTTTTGCACAACCGACTAAATTCTCCTCCCCGTGGTGTGGTGCCACGGGCACAAAGTCTGATGTGGATATGAATGCAGTGGATTTTTTTTGGCCCATCGGCCTCTTCGCTTTATAGACAAATTATGCAAAAACATGTTATCGGTGGTGTTCACGGTCACTCCTAACTCACGCGATCTTCACTTCGTAGGTTTGCTGGTTACGTGTGTGTCGAGCACGGAGGTGCTGCACAACATTCAAGCCAACAATCTGTTTTACTACACGCTGAAAAGAGCCGACTACCTGACATCCATTCCCGATTCCAGAAGCGGTGAGTCTCCTTTTTCTTTCCATTTCCCGTTCGCGGTCCTTCCTCGACTCAAGGGCTGGCCACATGATGGACCATCCCACGCCACATGGCGAGTAAACATGGAACGTCGGGCCGACGTTGGTCCAACCACATGCCAACGCTGCATGTTTACCGAGATGGTTTAGGACAAAATATGGTGGGATGTACGTGGTGTAGCCGATGTTATTTCAGAAAGTTATGATGCAACTCCTAGGCCCATATTTTACTTTCACTTACCATCTGTTGTCCCTTCCGACATTTGGCATCGTACCAAAATCGTGACCTGCCGGATTTTACGATGAACCCTTTTAAGATAATTTCCCGTACCACGTGCCTCCTGGACTTTAGCAAACCACTCCGCGTGCTTGCGCCGTGTGTGCAGATGACCCAGTGACGTTTCGCGTGAGCGCGGCCGGATCGCCCGACAGACCGCAGTGGCTACGCTACCTGCAGAGAACCCAGCAGAGTGACGCTGTCCTATACGGACCCCTCAACCCGGCCCACGCTGGCACGACCGTGCTGGAGGTAACGTCGTGATGACGGGCGCTATAATTCAGTTATTATTAAAGAGATTATTTTTTTGGGGTAAGGAACCACCCCCCTCCTCTCCCCACCCAGGTTCGTAAATTATCTGGCCTCGTTTGTATCGTTAAGAACCCTCCGCCACCCAACATGGCCAAAGAAATTGAATTGTCATGTGGTGTACAGGATTTAACGAGATGAAACCTAGGCCAGTTTAAGACACCCAATACATAGCCTCTTTTGCAAGGTAGGCCCATTCCGTCAGCAGTGGCATGAGCAAGCAATTGCAGGGTAGCTCCCTTACCTTGTATTTAGCATTGTACAGCACTGTACTCAATCTTGGACTACCTTGATAAAGTGACATTACGTCTAAGGGCTCTCACCTGCTTATGAAGGAGTTTATTTCGTGCATATTTGTGATCTATGCTGCATTAAGGTGACCTCATACTGTGTTGACCATGGTGGTGTTTTGACCATACTTCACCTCGCCGGTCATAGCGTGGCTGGTTCAGATATCGCTCGCTTGCCACTGATGTTAGCTGTGGCCGGGAATCTGACCCATTTGGCTAGAGTTGTATGTGCAATGCGCCCACCGCTGCACCACCGCTCCCCACGTTTTTATATATTTTATTTGCTTCACAGGTTATAGGGTACAACAGGAGGCTTTATGATACCGCCAGACACACCATCGAATTTAAAGTTCGTAATTCTACAGGTGAGCCTTCACATTACACATACAGTACGTCAAATCGAAATCAGCTCGGGCCTCCCGCAAATCAAGGAGACTTATGTGTGACCTCTCCCCTCTGCCCGCCGCCTCGTGTGAAAACAGATGTTGCTCCTACACGCAGCTCACTTCTGCTCACTCCTTTATTCTCTCGTCTCTTATTCCTCTCTTCCTTCCCCTATCATCATCACCTGCTGATCTCCCGACATCTCGGCCCGGTCATTCTGTCTCCCCCCTTTGTGCCCAGCACTTCTGATCCTTTCTGCCTACTGCTCATCATGAGATGTGACCTCCTCCTCTTTGTCCCTCTCGGGCACTTTCGGACTATCACCCCCCTTCCCTTTCCTGGTCATTTTTCTCTTACATTATAACCTTGACCCTACTCTACTTCCTGTGGTGTGCCAAATGAAAACAGGGCAATTTATCCCACGTGAGTGACACCAATACCAAATTTGCCAATCTTCCAGTCGCATGGCCAATGAAGATAAAACTCTTGGAGGTGCAGGTTTTATGGACAACGTGTAGTTACATGGTCCACGGGTTGGAGTTCATCACCACAGTCGCACACGGGAGAGAGTTTCTGATATTGTAAAATGTCATTTATAATTATTATAATTATGATGATACCTGGGTCCGCGTGCAGTTCCGTTCCCATACCAGGTGGAGCTCTTCCTGCGCAACTGGCAACTGGAGCGGTTCATGAACGGCAGCTCAAGGACGGAGTTTGTGAATCTGCTGCGCCGGCTCTGGGGGCTGCGGCCGACCGTCGACCTGCGCATTCTCGACGCCGCCACCCCCTCCGATAAAGGGGGCCGGGTCCCCGTGCCCTCCGCTCACGCCCACGCCGAAGGGTGCGTTCCATCGCGGCCGCTTTTATTTAGTTATATATTCGCTCGCGCGGGCCACTGACGCGGGCGAGCGGTAGGTAAGCCCGTTTGAAGCTCGTCGCAGAGGTTCGCGGTTCAAGCCCAGCGGCCGCCCCTGGTTAATACTGCGGTGTGTGCGTCAACCGTCTGCTTAACCCGCAGTAGACGTTAAAGATCTCCTTACGTTATACTCTTTGGTTCTTTCGGTAAAGTCACGTAGGTATTAAATAAAATAAATCACGACGTTTCGGGCGCAACACAAGCGTCCATCATCAGGTGGGAAAGCATGGCCTGCTGCTGATGCAGACTGTTTTAAAGGTTTGAAATGGGTGTAGCCCAAGGGTTACGTTATTCGAAAGAGAGTCGGCCATCGCGCGCCGGCAATTCTGGTAACTTACCCGCATGGCCCATACTGTGAAACTACTGCAGACTTTGTGAAACATAGAGCGCCGGAATTGCTCTATTCCCACGATGAGCTCAAGTTTCAGGTGAGAATGCGAGACAGCAGGATGAGTCTCATTTGCAGGAGTGACCTGGGGCATTGGTGAACCAGTAGGGGACTATGATTGCTACTGTGTATAGTCCCAATAGAGTCATTCTAGATTTGAAGTTTTCGTGACTGCAGGGATCCATACTCTTTGGTTCTTTCGGTAAAGTCACGTAGGTATAGAACATAGAATAAAATTACGACGTTTCGATCGCAACAGAAGCGACCGTCATCAGGTGGAACCGATACAGCAGGACAACTGCTGGACCTTGATGACGGCACGCAATGGCCTGCTCTTGCGAATGTCGTCCGGGGATCTTTAACGACCAATGCGGCTAAAGCAGATGGCACGTAGTCGTATTAGTACGGTAGTAATAATCAGGGCGCTTGCTGCTGGATTTGAACCGTGAACCTCAGCATCAAACAGCGAACACGCTACCGCCGGGCCGCGTTACCACCCTGTGCCGCGCAGAGACAGCTGCCGCTGGGGGGGGGGTCCCCTTGGCTAAACTGTAGCAGGGCGCCTCGGAGATGCAGCCCATCGGAGGCGCAGTGAAAATATCCAACGACGATGATGACGGCGAAGATTTCGGGATCAAATATTGCAAGTGAATAGAGTTTACAATGTGCTCCGCGCGCAGGCTGTACGTACGAGCCGGGAGTCCCCAGTCCTTCCCTCCCCAGCTGGTGGCATTGAGACGCCAGGAGATCCGGGACACATGCCGTCGTGGGGACACGCCACGGCTGGACGTGGACCTGCGCTTGAGAGCCGTGGGCATGGAGGTGGACTGGTGCCGCTCACAGCTGGTATCCTGGTGCTTCACTTCACCTGTCACCGTCATCAGTCCATCATGATAAACGTCGTCATCACTTATTATTTACGGCGCACCTCCCATGCAGTACAGTAAAACCTTGGATTGCGAGTAACTTGGTCCGCTGAGTGTTTTGCAAGACGAGCAAGAATTTTAAATAAATATTTATTTGATAAACGAGCGAGGTCTTGCAATACGAGTAGTGCGTATACGCTTTGTCTGCCGAGCGTCACGTGATCACAACTGATATACGAGAGCTTTGATATACGAGTGCTTTGGATTACAAACACGTTTCCGGAACGAATTATGCTCGCAATCCAAGGTTTTACTGTACATCTTGAGAGACCTCATGTAAGCAATTGTTATTATTATTGCGTTTGTTTTCCCAGGAAAGCCTGAGCCTCATAACTCTTTTTCAGGAGCGTTGTGTCGAGTTCCCGCGGTAGATGGGGGGCGATCATTGCTATGTAACTACGAATTGAATCGCTTAGCGGTGTCATTGTTCAAATCTTGCAAATGTGGACCAAGATGCCGGCACACGATGGCCTACTCCTACGGGCGGCGTCACTGCATCGTCAACGTCCACAGTGAGCGAAGCGGACGGCGCGTAGCATTGCCACCGCGGTTAACAGTGCGCCGCCGGAGTGATCACCACCAGGGTGGATGCTGGATGTTGACCGGCGAACCTCCGCAACGAGCACGCTACCCTACGTCTCCTCTTTCTCTCCTCGCTCTCCGACCCAGCTAGATGTACCGGCAGAGGCGAGTGCGGCCAGGGGGTGGGGAGCAGCGGCCGTGCCGGCTGAGCGGTGGACGGGCCTCGAGGAGCTCGGAGAGTTCAGCCCGCCGGACGCCGCCGCCGCCGCCGACGCCGCCGCGCGCCACCTCACTCGCGACTTTGCGCTGGCGCTCGGCGTGCCCTGCGGCGCCGCGCTGCTCGCCTCGCTCGTGCTCGCCCACGTCATGTGCTGCCGCCGCGAGGGCAGGTGGGCCCCAGCGGGTTCCGCTACCCGTTAACGGTTCGCTTTGCGCAGGCGAACGGGAAAGCCGGATTCATCTTCTTGGTTCTTTCGGTAAAGTCACGTAGAAGGGAAATAATAAAATAATAAAAATAAAACATGATAAAATACATTTCTCACGACGTTTCGGCCAACAACGCAAGCGGCCGTCCTCAGGTGAAGAACAGGTCTGTCGGAAAGACAGCGTCTGAATGAAACACCACCAGGCTTGGCAGCGTATATTTAAAGCTGAGTTGGAAGGGAAGCCGGATACCTATGGGACCCCTGATTTTACCGTAGATGCAACTGCTCAGCCCCGAGTTATTAACGCTCTGATACTTGAATTGCCTTTGTGCTCTTCACCTTTTGGGATTCTTTGGTCGAACACCGGTGGTGAGGCGAAGCCATAAAGGAGGTGTAGGCCAATCAGTTTCACATACAATGCGTACATTATTATCAAAGCACATTTGTTTTACCACAAGCCTGTGTGGTTAATGCAGACTTGATGCCTTGCAATAGGTGTTTATTTGGTGTCTGAACATCTTGACACCTCCTGTATTATTGCAAAAAGGCTGAAGCCGATGATTTTCTCATCAGGAAACTGCATACTGAAAAGCTAAGCACATTTCAGCCCAATTGGTGTTGTACATTAGTTGCAAATCACTGTAACGTTGGCATTCGCCGTAGTCTTGAAGACAAATCAATGACGGTGTAGATCACTTCTAAGCGTGCCTACGGGGAGTTTAGTATTTAGTCGATGCGGCCGTGACCACAATGCATTGTGTGTAGCCAACGTGGTCAGTACGGTTGGGACATCTGGGTTTGATGCATCCAGTTCCTGCCTCGTTTGCACTGGATAGAATGTTAGCGTGAAGCAGCGACAAGGGTGGTTTGATGATCCAGCACTCGAGTGTGTTGAGGTGTTGTTGTTGTTAGCTGTGCTTGTGCACCACTGCCAACGCACTTAGCAGCAGCAGCAGCAGCATTGGCCAAATAATCTGTACAGTACCTACAAACAATGTCATTTCGTAACAAACGTTTCCTTTTTTGTTGTACTCAGATCCAAACGAGACAAAAAGACTCCAAGGTAAGTGTTGTGTTTGTAACACCTATTATTTAGTCGTACTAGCAGAGGTGGGACAAAGTCATTGTTATGCAAGTCCAAGTCGAGTCTGAAGTCATCAAATTCATGACTCGAGTCTGACTCGAGTCCAAGTCACATGACTCGAGTCCACATCTCAGAAGTGGGACAAAGTCATTGTTATGCAAGTCCAAGTCGAGTCTGAAGTCATCAAATTCATGACTCGAGTCTGACTCGAGTCCAAGTCACATGACTCGAGTCCACACCTCTGCGTACTAGCAATAATGATATTACATACCAAAATTGGTTTATTATGGGTTAGATCCTGTCGGTGAAGGAGTGCTGGGAAGGAAGGGGAGAAGGACTAAGATGTGTGCGGGGAAGAGACGGTGGTGGTGGTGATGATGTTGACGACGATGGGAGCGGAGGAAAGGGAAGCAGAAGAGATAAGGAGCGGGCAGAAGTGAGTGAGATTGAGAGATGTACATCTTACGTTTATACGTACGTATGTACGTTGAACTACTTTTGCACCATACGTAGCCAACCGTGCTAAACGGAGGTGGGGGGGGGGGAGGACAACGGGGTGAGGACGGAGCCCAGCGGTAGTGCGTTTGCCGCAGAGGTTCGCGGTTGCAAGCCGGCAGGCTGCCCTGGTTATTACTGCAGGTTTTTATTTATCAACCATCAAAATTATACGCACCATCTTGCTTCAGAGGGGATATTTAAAGAGCCGGCGACGTCATTTGAATAGAGCAGGCCGGGTACCGGCGTGAAGGTTCAAATTGAAAATTGGAGAATTTACCTACAAATGACTTAATTGGCAAACATCTGTGCCCCTTCTTCTTGGTTCTTTCGGTAAAGTCACGTAGAAGGGAAGTAATAAAATAATAAAAATAAAACATAATAAAATAATTCTCACGACGTTTCGGCCACAACGCAAGCAGCCGTCCTCACCTGAGAACCAAGAAGATGAATCCCTGCAGTCACGAAAGCTGTGCCTCTCTACATGACAAAAATATTAAAGTGTGTTTTTGTTTACACATCCCATTGGCCACACGGCCTTCTGGGAGTGCCTAGTTTCAACAGTACTGGTTAAAAACAAGAAAAACTGCAGAACGGTTTCTACATTCGGTGTGTCGTCAGCCTTGCTTGAACCAATGCTGGACGAACTAATACACACCGTGTGTTTGTAATTTCCAGCATGCAACTCCTGCGGTATCAGGGCATCAAGCAAGCCACGCTGGAGCTGAGGAATCTGTCTTACCAGCGACCTCAGGTCGCCCCCATGGCCACGTGCCGGGGTTTCGACCCTCTCCGCCACGACCACCCTGGTGCCCGCGGAGCTCACGTGCCGCTTGTGTATCATCAGCAGTGAACGACTGGTCGGGTTTTCCGTGACACCGCGGTACTACACGGTGCATGTCGTACGGCAGAAGAGCCACGATAATCTGTTTCTGCAAACTTATTTGTGGGATTATGGTGACTGTGTTTAAGGTTGTGGCGATATGGCGATACGCCGTGATGGAAATTTGCCCGTACGCGGTACACTATAATGGCACTTTTTTTAACATTTCCCATTCCTATACAGCAATTATTCCATAGGGGGGGCGATGGCAGGTGTGTGTGTGTGAGAGAGTGTGAGCGAGCGTGTCGCTGTGTCAGGCTGAGTGGGTGTGAATGTGTAACAGTGTTGGTGTGAGTGTGCGAGGGTTTGTCTGTGAGTATGATTTTGTGTGTGAGGGTTTGTAAGTGCGAGTGTGTGTGCCAGTGTGTCAGCGAGTGTGAGGGTGTCAACGTGAGGGTGTGTGCGTGACAGTGAGGGTGCGATTGAGGGTGTGTGTCTCTTACTGAATATTGGCTGCAGGACAAATAGGGTTCATACCGGTACTTGTACAGTTTACATTTTGACCACTGGTGCTACAAGTCAAGTCGATTTTGTTTAACCAGGTGAAAAGAGACCTGGAGTTGCAATTGTCACCAGGGTCACCAAAATGACACAACCAAAGACATTCATACAAAGTACTAAAAAGCTATGAAGCATTAAGAATGTACGTTGAACTTTTTTCGCACTGTATGTAGCCAACATGAGAGATTGAAAATACAAAATATTTTATATAAGATCTATGATTATGATGTCACGTGCCAAGCAATGCATGATGGGAGAATCGGTCGATCACGATTGTGCCTAATCTTGATTTGAAACTTGCCTCTTGGTGTTTAGAAATCGCCGTTTGTATTACAGTATCATTAAACGTATTTGATTTTCATGTTGGCCAAGTATTGGAATACTGTTTGCTTTTATGTCGTTCCATAATACAAGTGTTCTTAGGTGTTGGTCACCCTGGTGGTGGTTACCAGGGCCGTATGATCCACTAGGCACAGTAGGCACAGTGCCCAGGGACTACGAAAACTAAAGGGCCTGCCAAACACATTTTTAACCATGTTTTTCTGGTTGTATGATAAAAAATGCAACCAAGATATCTTCTCGAATAAATATATTTATATTGCAAGGATAGGCACAGTGTATATGCAAAGACGCAGAGTCATGTCAATATCCAAAAAAAATTAATAAGGTGCGAGAAAGTTAAAACTGGAAATGAACTTTTCTAGATTTATTTTCATTGGAAAATTTGCAATAACATCTTCAAATGGTATTTTGCGCACACTCTCAATAGAGAGTAGTGCGAGGGAAGACAAGCGTTGTTGTCCTATGGTTGATCGGAGACAGTTTTTTTAAAATCAGCTTTATCTCAAATAAGTAATATTTAAAAAAACTTTTTTTTAAAAACACGCTTTAATGAAATGTACCGTACTCGTAATGGCAAAACTCCACGACTCCAGGAAGTGGCCCCGAAGCTTGCCATAACGTAAGGTACCGTGGTGATTTACAGCCAACGTCAGTTGAGCGTGGACAATTAGACCCAAGCCTGAAACATAACATATAAAAATGAATGTTTAAAAATATTTTTTTTATCGAATATAGTATTGTCATCAGTATGACATAAGTATACCAAGTTTGCAGTCGATACCACATTGGGAAGTGGGTTAAAATTGAGTTACAAGATTTGAGGATACGACAACAACAACAGAGTGAGTTAAAAGAAAGCGTGTAATAAGTATAACCCGTAAAAACAAAGTTTTTCACTATAAATCCTTTATATGCGTGGCAGCGAACTTAATATAAAGGATTTAAAAATATATTCGCCTGTGGTGGACGCGGGGATCGATCCCGCGACCTTTGGCATGGGAAGCGAGGGCGCTACCAACTGCGCTACTCCGCCACGGCCTGTGGAGGGGTTATGCTCTGGGCTCTTATACTGTGACGTTCAGCCAAAGCCAAGAATGAGTTCTATTTGAATATATGTAAAATAAAATTTTTTTGCCTAATCAGTGTAAAATTTTGGGAATTTTTTTTCACGAACATTGTCTGGTACAACGAGTCTGTGTGGAATATGTCAGCTCGATTGGATCACGGGAAGTGGGTTAAAAAACGACCGAAAGATTTGCACGGTCGTAAGCAAGCAAGCACGCAAGCACGCAAGCAAGCAAGCAAGCGAACTTAATATAAAGGATTTAAAAAGAACGCTCTTTTTCACTGTTCGTTTCCAAGATGGTAAGATACATCCTTAAAGCAATGTAAGCATTCCGAATGCTGCTGATCAGCTTGTTGGATATTTGGGCTTTGAGCACATCTGCCACTGTTTTTTTTTTCTGCATACAAATTCAAGAACTACAGAAATTCATCAGTGAATGCTTTTTCAAGATCTGTTGGATATGCAGCAACCAATGCATTGGCCCGCACAACTTTTTAATCTGTGAACATTGATACAAGGAAACTGAATCGATCATTCAATCTGGCATGTGCATTTTTGCCATTTTTTCATCTCCAGAATGCAGGATCGCTGGCAGGCCTTCTAGTATAGTCAGCATCTGATGTTACCTTTGGTGTCTCTTGCGATGTTTTTTTATCCACCGCATCATCTGCTCCCAAAGGGGCATTCGCCTGTTCTTCACTTGAGATTCTGTTTCAAGAACAACATTTTCACACGGTTAACTATTATGATCCAACTGTATCATTAATCGTTTATGATTCCATTGAAGGTTTTGCACTATCACTCTTCACATCCTTGTTCATGAACCTCAGAATAGATCCCTTGATCTCTTTAAATGCTTCGTCGTTTACTTCTCGTTTCTTCCTCTTATCGTGTCCCGACTCATTCTTTTATATCCATCTGACATATTGAAAGACTGTGGAGGGTGGGATCACCTAAAGTATATAAATCATACTTAATTCATAAAAATATTGCAAAATTTCAGTGTTAGAAATTATATACGAGTCTTAGATTTAAATAAATACACAAAGCAAGAAGCCAATAACAATCCCTGAACAGCTAGGCCAAACAGGAATATAAGAGACTACTAAGAAAGGAAAAATGCAAAGATACTAGAATTCTATTAAGTATAGACCAGCGGTGGCTCGTGACATCTCCACTAGATGGGGCTGTTGTGAGTGACCTCTGACAATGTGGCGTTCTCATAATGAAAAACCTCGTCATGTTATATTGGCCTTCCCGTGAAAGTGATATAGGGGCCGTTCATAAATGACGTCACGCACCTAGGGGGGGGGGTCAGACATTTGTGACGATGTGTGACGAGGGGGGGGGGGGTGAGAAATGGGACGTCACATCAAAATGTGCAACTTTAAATAAATATAGACCACGTTATACTTATATAAGTAGACTTTTAAAATAAATGTTTTCTCCTACAACATCAGAGTGCAGCGCCACATTACATACGCACTACAATGACAATAGTTTAAAGCGATTTGAAGCATGTTTTATTTTTGGGGGGGAGCAAAGCTTTGTGACGTCATATTTGAGGGGGGGTCTGACTTTTTGTGACGAAGGGGGGGGGGGGGAAATTGTCCAAAATCGCGTGACGTCATTTATGGACGGCCCCTTATCTACCAACGGTAGGCATTGAAAAAGAACAAGCACTCAAATGCTGTCCCCATGGCCCTCAAGTCCACACTACACAACCCATTTGACACTGCCAAAAGCCGAGAGGGTGCAAGCTGTGAGCTGCTATATGTGCACGGTGCAACCTCACGTCGTGACGTCGTCATTACAGCCACGGGCGTCTTCCTCGCCCACCCTGAATGGGGTCTCACACGGCGTGGCTACGATGCGAAGCGCATCGCAACGAATGAAGGGGATTCTCTCTCACTTGGACGCATTCACAGTCGCCCCTGAGACCTGCCCGAGGCACAAATCAGACTGCGGCGTTGCAGCGGGTTCTTCATTAGGCAATTCACGTTGAAAGAATCATTTTTTAAACAAAATTATAGAAAAGTATTTTTGATGATAAAATAATTTCTCATCTCCAGCTGCTTGGTGGGGCGGCGCCCCAAAGCTGTTAGTGGACGAACCGCGTTTAATGTTTTTCTAATTTAGCTTAAAATAGCCCTAGTCCCTGTCACTTCTGAAATGATAATACATAAGGAAAACTGGGAGAATATGGCAACATTTTTCAATGCAGTAATTTTGCCAAAATGTATTTTAGAAAAAATGTTTAAATTCTTTTTTAATTTTGCCACAATTTGTTGGCTGCTTGTTGCAAGTTCTTAGCAGTGGTGACAAGTCGTTGACTCGTGGTAAGTGAGGTGTATTACGCCTAAAATAACAAACACATTTTCATGCTTAAACGAAAATAAAGCAACATGGCGTTCGCCACGCGGTCGTCCTGCGAAAAGCATCGAATTTGTTTTTGATGAAAATGAACAGCATCCTTTTAAAGCTGCGTCATCCGATATGATAATCGTAGTTACAAAATAGTTGAAGAAATATCCGCTTGTAATATTCGTAGGCTTTACCTTGTTTTATTTTTCTCAATTATTTCAAATTCGATCTGCGAAACTTGCCCTGGGCGTCGACGAGTTGCAACATGACCGGGCTCGCCGGGAGAATGCGATACGGCAAAGTGTGGACTCGTATCATCTGGCCCATATTATTCGCGACCCTATATTTATTTATGATTAGCGATTTCACCCACAATGTATATAGACCATAATACAGGGGTTTTTTTTGGGGGGGGAGGGGTTCAATCTCCTAAATATGTCGTTTGGGGCCGTCCACAAATGACGTCACGCACTAGGGGAGGGGGTTCAGACATTTGTGACGATGTGTGACGAGGGGGGGGGGGGGTTGAGAAATGTGACGTCACATCAAAATGTGCAACTTTAAATAAATATAGAATTGTTATAACAACACTAATTGTTATAACAACACTCCTACAACATCAGAGTGCAGCACCGCATTAAATACGCACTACAATGACAATAGTTTAAAGCGATTTGAAGCATGTTTTATTTTCTAAATGGAAATATGGTTGGGGGGGGGGGCAGAGCTTTGTGACGTCATATTTGAGGGGTGGTCTGACTTTTTGTGACGCCGTCTGACGGGGGGGGGGGGGGGGGGGGTCAAAAATCGTCCAAAATCGCGTGACGTCATTTATGGATGGCCCCTTAAACCCGTCACCACCCGACACGGTCAATTAAAAAGGTTTGTTACATAAACAGAACATGCCAATTCGTTACTAGTACAGCACACCGGTGTGTTGAAGAGCAAATCAACAACATTTCGCCAGTAATTACAACTGGCTTCATCATCAGGCGGGAGAGCCACATGGTTGTGGAGAAAGCCTCCTTTTCGATTTAAAGCTTTCGTGACTGCAGGGATTCATATTCTTAATTCTTTCGGTAAAGTCACGTAGAAGGGAAATAATAAAATAATAAAAATAAACAAAATTCTCACGACGTTTCGATTGCAACACAAGCAATCATCATCAGGTGTGAAAATCACAGCAGGAAAATTTGACGATGATTACTTGTGTTGCAATTGAAACGTCGTGAGAATGTTATATTATTCTTATTATTTTATTATTTCCCTTCTACGTGACTTTACCGAAAGAACCAAGACTATGAATCCCTCCTCTGTGCACCGCGCGTGGCCACGTGCTCTATTTTCCTTGACGCTCACTTCAACCGTTGGCGCCATGACGTCACAGCGTTGTTACCACCCCGGGGTGACGTCACTCCGCTCTCGAATGACGTGACCCGGTGGGAGCGGTGGGGGGGGGGGGGCTAGAAGCGGTGGGGGCTAGAAGTAGTGTGGGGGGCTAGAAGTGAGGGGGGACTAGAAGTGGGGGGGGGGGGGGGGGGCTAGAAGTGGGGGGGGGGCTAGAAGCGGTGTGGGGGACTAGAAGTGGGGTGGGGGGCTAGAAGTGGGGGGGGGGGGGGGGCTAGAAGCGGTGTGGGGGACTAGAAGTGGGGGGGGGGCTAGAAGTGGGGGGGGGGACTAGAAGTGGGGGGGGGGGGCTAGAAGTGGGGGTGGGGGGGCTAGAAGTGGGGGGGTGGGGGGGGCTAGAAGTGGGGGGGGGGACTAGAAGTGGTTGGGGGGGGGGGGGGCTAGAAGTGGTCGGGGGGGGGGCTAAAAGTGGGGGTGGGGGGCTAGAAGTGGTGGGGGCGAGAAGTGGTGGGGGGGGGCTAGAAGTTGGTGGGGGGGGGCTAGAAGTGGTGGGGGCTAGAAGTGGTGGGGGGGGGCGAGAAGTGGTGGGGGGGGGCTAGAAGTGGTGGGGGGGGGCTAGAAGTAGTGGGGGCGAGAAGTGGTGGGGGGGGGGCTAGAAGTGGTGGGGGGGGGCTAGAAGTGGTGGGGGCTAGAAGTGGTGGGGGGGGGGCGAGAAGTGGTGGGGGGGGGGCTAGAAGTGGGTGGGGGGGGGGGCTAGAAGTGGTGGGGGCTAGAAGTGTGGGGGGGGGCGAGAAGTGGTGGGGGGGGCTAGAAGTGGTGGGGGCTAGAAGTGGGGGGGGGGGCTAGAAGTGGTGGGGGGGGGGCTAGAAGTGGGGGGGCTAGAAGTGGTGGGGGGGGGCTAGAAGTGGGGGGGGGGCTAGAAGTGGGGGGGGGGCTAGAAGTGGGGGGGGGGCTAGAAGTGGGGGGGGGGGCTAGAAGTGGGGGGGGGGCTAGAAGTGGTGGGGGGGGGCTAGAAGTGGGGGGGGGGGGCTAGAAGTGGTGGGGGGGGGCGAGAAGTGGGGGGGGGGGCTAGAAGTGGGGGGGGGGGAAGTGGTGGGGGGGGCTAGAAGTGGGGGGGGGGCTAGAAGTGGGGGGGGGCTAGAAGTGGGGGGGGGGGGCTAGAAGTGGTGGGGGGGGCGAGAAGTGGTGGGGGGGGCTAGAAGTGGTGGGGGGGGGCTAGAAGTGGGGGGGCTAGAAGTGGTTGGGGGGGCTAGAAGTGGTTGGGGGGGGCTAGAAGTGGGGAGGGGGGGGCTAGAAGTGGTGGGGGGGCGAGAAGTGGTGGGGGGGGCTAGAAGTGGTGGGGGGGGCTAGAAGTGGTGGGGGGGGGGGCTAGAAGTGGGGAGGGGGGGGCTAGAAGTGGTGGGGGGGGCGAGAAGTGGTGGGGGGGCTAGAAGTGGTGGGGGGGGGGCTAGAAGTGGTGGGGGCTAGAAGTGGTGGGGGGAGGGGCTAGAAGTGGTGGGGGGAGGGGCTAGAAGTGGGGGGTGGGGGAGGAGTATAATAGCGTCACGGTGACGTCATCAGTCAGCCGGTGGAGCCGAGCTGTTGCACCACACTTCGTCAGAAGGAGCCAACAGCAACAACAACAACAGCAGCAGCTGGTGGTGGTTGTTGTTGTGGTGGTTGTTGTGGTGCTGGTGGTGGTGGGGCGTTCGAGGTGAGGTGCGGCTACCCGGGGGGGGGGGGGGTTGGTGGTTGTGGTTGCCCGGAGCCCCACTGACATGTCGACTCCGTACACGACTCTACTGTACGCCACTCACTCGATCCGGGCCTTGGTGTAGACTACCGCGTGTGTGTGTGTGTATAACAAGGCGACGTTTCGGGCAACGGACCTCCGTAGCGACAGAGGGGCGGGCTGCATTCGTTGGCGGCGCGGGGCGCCTCCCGTCTCGCAATAACGCGCGTGGCCTTAAAAGGGCACGAAATAATAGTGCGACGTTTCGGGCAACGGCCCTCGTGCATATTGCAGCGCACATGGGTCGAGTGGGCCAGGAACTCAGGAAGAGAGACGTGGGGTGGACGATGGGTGGCTGCAGACAGCGGTGTTTGTTTTACGCCCATAGACTTTAACACGGAGTGGTAGGCTTTCGCGATAATATTCTTAATATAGTTTTTTTTGTTAAGTTAGATCGCGTAAATATAAAGGTGTCGTTAAACCCGCCACCAGCAGACACAGCCAATTAGTACAGGTTTGTCACGTAAACAAAACGTGCTGCCAATTCGTTACTAGTACAGCACTAACCGCTTGTGTGTTGGAGAGCAAATCCACAACATTTACAGTCTACTCAGATTGTGAATGTTGTGGAGTTGATCTCCATTTACAAACTACTCAGATTATGAATCTTGTGGCTTTGATCTCCATTTACAAACTACTCAGATTGTGAATCTACTCAGATTGTGAATGTTGTGGTGTTGATTTCCATTCACAAACTACTCAGATTGAATCTTGTGGCTTTGATCTCCATTTACAAACTACTCAGATTGTGAATGTTGTGGCTTTGATCTCCATTCACAAACTACTCCGATTGTGAATGTTGTGGATTTGATCTCCATTTACAAACTACTGTACTCAGATTGTGAATGTTGTGGATTTGATCTCCATTCACAATCTACTCCGATTGTGAATGTTGTGGATTTGATCTTCATTTACAATCTACTCAGATTGTGAATGTTGTGGAGTTGATCTCCATTGACAATCTACTCAGATTGTGAATGTTGTGGAGTTGATCTCCATTTGTGAATGTTGTGGCTTTGATCTCCATTTACAATCTACTCAGATTGTGAATGTTGTGGATTTGATCTTCATTTACAAACTACTCAGATTGTGAGTGTTGTGGAGTTGATCTCCAACACACCGGTTAGTGCTGTATTAGTAACGAATTGGCCACGTTTTGTGTTTACGTGACAAACCTTTACTCATTGGCTGTGTCGGGTGGTGGCGGGTTTAACGACACATTTATATTTACGCGATACAACCCAACAAAACCCTGTATTGTGGAAGAGTTACCAAGTACTCACACGGAGACCTTCACAGACCTGACCCCAGACTGACATCGCTCCACCCAAACTCTCAACACGCTCCCTGTCAACAGCAACGTCGTCCGTGTGGCATTGATAGGGGACACGTGTGCAATGGGCGACGTTTCGGGGCACGGCCCTTGTTCATGGCACTTGAAAGAGTTGGAGAGAGTGAAAGTTCCACCATGGAGGGGGGGGGGGGTCATGATGAATATCGCATTTCACACCCAATACTGGATGACCCCAGCGGTTAAATAGGTGCGTAAACAGCTACACTATTAGTGGCCATTGAGTAATGTGCACACGCTTCAATCTGTAATGAAAACGTGTTCCTGCCAAACTATTAATAATAATAATAGTTCAATTTATAACGCGCGCAAATTTGCGGACATAATGGCCGCAACTCAGAGGCGCGGAGCCGAGCTCAGAGTCGCTCGAAAGCGTGGTTATAGAGGTGAGTTTTTAAGTCTCTCTTGAAGGAGGCGATTGAGGTGATGCTGCGAATGTGCAGAGGGGTGACGGCGTTCCAGACTGTTGGGGCTGCCACCGAGAAGCAGCGCATAGACATGACCATCCTAGATCTTGGTATCAAGAGGAGGTCGTGAGTCGCGCTGCGCAGGCATCTGCCGTGTGCTGCCATAAAACACGAGGTTGCCTGCTGGGAACATCTGGGCAGTTCACCAGCACCTGTTCAAGCGAGCCTGACTGCTGATGAGACACGGCATGTCGAAACCGGCCCGGGGTTTTAGCTCGTGGTTTAACCGATGCCGCCTGAGATTATGCACTCGCAGAGGGTAGGGCCGATGGGATGCGTCAAAAAAAATTGTGTGTGAAGGGACATTTTTTTGGAAGGAGCATTGCCCGCTTATAAATCCCATACCTGTCAACTGCTTATCAGTGCCCTACCTTATTACAGACCAATTCAGACCTTATTGGTCTTTATTAATCTCAATGTTCATCCTACAAAGTCCCATCGCAAGGTAGAAACACAAACACATAGACACTTGTCTTGTTGTTGCCCGTATTGAAACGGCTGTACCACCGTATGGACCTTAAAAACTCAATTTCCCTGTACAAGAATACGGGGTACACCGTATGGGTCAACAGCTACATAAATGTTGCGGCACTTGCACTGGCAGTCAATTTGCTGCTGCGTGTCCCTGTACGGCGGTGCTCGTGTTGCGTTGACGCGTTGCTCCCTCACGCAGGCTGATGGTCTATCGGACCGAAGAGGTTCGGAGGAAAAGAACGATGACCACCTCCTACCTGCCCGAGCGCAACCACTACCAGACGATCAGCATGCTGGGTGCGTGACGACGATAATAATGCTCCGAGCAATCTGTACCTCTCTAGCTCAGTCAGCTGAAGTCTCCCGCAAACCACGCGACTTCTGTTGTGGCCACCCCCAGCTCTGAACCCCTCCGCTGTCACCGCCGCCCCCTGTGGGAACAGACGCTGCTCCATCCGTGCCAGCTCACTTCTTGCTCGTTCTTCTCTCTTCTCCTCCTCTTCCCTCGCATCATCATCATCACCATCATCACCATCATCACCCTATCATCCCTGACATCTTGGCGCCATCATTCCTTCTCCCGCTCAGAACTACACCACCACTTACAATAACCCAATTCGTCGTTTCAAATTACTGTCACGCTATGTACAATTTTATAATTGCTGTAAAGCGCCTCGGTAAAAAAATATCAGATCCCGTTCCCGGCGCAGAGCTCCTTTTGGCCTCTGCAATTATGTGAAACAAAACGTCTATCCGGGGATCGGGGTGCGCCGGTGGGGTTGGGGGCATCTTTGTACGTACATATGTTGAGCCTCTTTCGCGCCGTGCGTCGCCAACCGTGTCTCGGTTGCAGGGAACGGATTTGAGGAGTTGATGTCCGTTCGCCTGGCGCGACACGTGCCTTCGGGGAGCTACGTCGCCGTGCGCCATATCAACCTGGAGGGCTGCTCCCATGAGCTCTTCTCGCTGCTGCAGGTGAGGACTCAAGAAATACACTTCCCTCCCCCCCCTAAGCAGCGGCGCAGTGAAACCCAGCAAGGGCAGTGGCATGGCCGCTGCAGAACCAGGGCAGTGAGAGAGCCTGACACATGGTCCCCCCGGCGTGCTCCCGCGTTCCTCAGCTGCCCCAGACGCACGTTTGGCGGTGACGTGGACCCAGCGGTGCAAAGCTCTCCCACTCGTTGCAGAGGTTCATGGTTCGAAACCGACGGGCTGGCCCGGTCATGTCGCGGGTGTGTCGACCGCGGAAAACAAAATAAATACCGCACGCCGTTTGCTTCACAGCAGACGTTAAACATCCCGTGATGTCGTTCGAACGGCGTAGGCCATCTGTGTGCCGGCGTCACAGTCTGTGTTTGGCTTCACCTGGGAAGGCCATACTTGAGTGGTACCAACACCTTTAACTCTCCGATAACTTGCTCAATTTTTACGGTGGACATTCTCTGGGGGCACTTTCCCTACTATTGGCTCCCCCTCCGTCATTTCTGTCCCACTGTCCCATTAAGCCACGCCATTGACGGTCAATATGAAGTCTTTAAAACCTCTAGACCTTCGTTGATATCAAGATCTTGAGCGTTTTAACATCCGGTTTGGGTTGTGTTCACCTGTGTACCCTTGGGTGCGTGTGTGTGTTATATTCTGTGTCGTGTGTGCGTCTTGTGTTTGTCATTTGTGTATGCCGTGTTCGTGTCGTGTCTCATACTGATTTGCGGGCGTGAGGGGGCCGAGCGGGGCGTTGTGACGCCGCGCCGTTGCGATGCTCTGTATCCCACTGCACGTAGCACACGAGGTTGGAGCGCTATTTTGGCTCGTGGATAAAAGGTGGAACTCGAGTTGAAAGATTATTTTGAATTGCGTGCGTTTCCTTTCAGGATGAGCTTCATATCGCCAAGCTTTTCCACCACTCAAACATCCTGCCTTACTGGGCATCCTTTGTGGTGGACAATGAACTCTGGATCATCACTCCGTTCATGGCTTATGGTGAGATATGCGCCGCTACACGTGTAAAAATAAAATACAAATATACCGCAATGTGATCACGATTGCGCTGTTTTCAGAGCGCTCTACACGCGACAAGCGACTTGCATCACATCTCATCTTGCCAGTTGGCGGCGGGTCCCTGTGCAAGACAAGGTGTCTCAGCACCTGGCCTGCCGCCTGGCCTGCCAGGTGCCGAGTCACCTTCTAGGGGCGATGATTGTTGCTGCTGCTGCTGATGTGTAATCCCAAACGAGAAGCGCGCGGAGCAATTTTTTGAATGTGGATCGTGACGCCAGCACAGCAGTGGGCCGCCCGTTTCAAACGACGCCGCGTGGGGACCGTAAAACGTCTACGGCGCGCAGACGCAACTTTACCTTCGATACGCACCGCATCGATTAACCGGGGCGGCCTGCCGGATGTCAGACCACGAACCTCTGATCGGCAGGCGGCGGGCCCGTTTCGCCCATCCACTTTGCTTGACGTGGGGCCGCCCCACGCCGCGCGTTGTCGCGAGCGTTACGTGACCGTAAACGACAACAACAACAACAAACACAAACAACACAACAGCAAGCAGTTGCCGTGTGGGACGTGGCGGCGCAGGCTCGGCGAAGGACCTCATCTCGGCGCACTTCACGGACGGCCTGCCGGAGCCGGCCATCGCCCTGGTCCTGTACGAGGTTCTGCGAGGGCTGGAGTACGTCCACAGGATGGGCTTCGTGCACAGGTGAGAGGAGGTCAACGTGCGAGACCACCGCGGCGGTGAAACGTCGGCTAGCCGGGCCCCCATGGAGGGGTTGGAGGGGAGGGTGGGGGGGGGTGGGGTGCCCGGCACTGAGTGGCGAACAGCGGTTGTTGTTGTTGTTGTTGCGTTGTTAGCGCGCTACTTTACGAAACGGCGACCCGCGTTTCATTCCCGCTTACAGCCAACACCGGTGACGATTATCTGAACCAGTCTTGGGCCTCCGCAAGGTCGATGTAGCCTCAAATTGAGTACCTGGCGCGGTGTGTAAACATCGCCACTGGGAAATACAAAGGCAGACGGGCGTGGTGCTGGCCACCCCCCAAACCCCGTGTGCGCCGTGCCGGCCTTCTTGGGTGCTACTCGCTAACAGCACTTGCCGCAGCAGTGTAAAAATCTAAACTAATTTTAATTTCAGGAAGTAAGGCCCATTGAGCTGTATAGCTTATTTTCAGAAGTGACCACAAATGATAGCTCAACGAGTGGCTCATTGTCATCGTCATCACGTCGAAATCTCTAGCAGCCAAATACTCTAAAACGTGTGACGTTCATTCTAAATTTGGAGGAAAAAAACGGAGGACCCGGAGAAATATCCATGTGCCCACAGGGAGAACATGCGAACTCCAGATGTACACATAAATAACCTCTTGTTGTAACAGCTTTCTCACTCGTTCAGCAGTTCCACTGCTGGATTATTTTTTTCCGCCTGCGGACGACCGCTTGTGTTGCGATCGAAACGTCGTGATATATTATTTTTTATTTTATTTTATCTTTCTACCTACGTGACTTTACCGAAAGAACCAAAGAGTATGGATTCCTGCAGTCACGAAAGCTTCAAATCAAGATACAGTAAAACCTTGAATTGCGAGCATAATTCGTTCCGGAAACGTGTTAGTAATCCAAAGCACTCGTATATCAAAGCTCTCGTATATCAAAGCTCTCGTATATCAGTTGTGATCACGTGACGCTCGGCAGACAAAGCGTATACACGTACTGCTCGTATTGCAAGACCTCGCTCGTTTATCAAATGGATATTTATTTATAAAATTTGCTCGTCTTGCAAAACACTCGCAGACCAAGTTACTCGCAATCCAAGGTTTTGCTGTATGAAGCTCTTTTTGACAGATGTCCAGTAGGGGCGGGTAAAAACATTACAACAACAAGCAGTACAAAAACACGATGCTCGTGCTAAGTGCAAGAAAGGTAAACAAATCACACAAACAAATACAAACTAAACCATCCCCATCCTACCAGGCAAAGCCCACTGAGGTATCAACTTATTTTTTGGAAGCGACCTGGCCACAAATCACTGCTCAACAAAGCGGCCCATCACTTGGACATTTATAGCAGCACCAAAATAAAATAAAAATAATTTAAACGCGAGGCGGTTAACACCTCCTAGCCACCGCAGTCTGTTAAGGCTGCACGGCGGGGTGGGGGGTGGGATCTCTGTGTTGTGCTAGGAGCGTGAAGGCGAGCCACGTGCTGGTGTCGGCGGACGGCCGCGTGTGCCTCACGGGGCTGCGCAGCGCGCTCAGCATGATCCTGGACGGGCACCGGCTGCGAGCGGTGCACACCTTCCCGCGCCACAGCGTGGGCACCCTGCCCTGGCTCAGCCCGGAGCTGCTGCAGCAGGTGCGGTCTTCCGCACTAGCGGACATACACGTGCGCGCACACACACGCATATATAGCCACTCGTCACCGCGGAAATCGTCAACACCCACGGCTGCAGCATCGTCTGGTCTCGCCTCGGCTCTTGCAACTTCGGCCTTGTTCGATCTTCATCATGAGCACAGTTGGCTACGTGCGGTGCGAAAGAAGTTCAACATACGAGCAACCTCAAGAAACTCCCGATGGTTTCAAAACCATCTCGATCCCATCATCCTCAGCGCCTGTCATCCTCGGCTGGATTTATTCACCTCCCTCCACTCCCTCCCCCATTGGCTTCCCACCATCACCAGTAGGGTCCGCTACAGGATCTCCTGCCTCTACTCCCTCCTCCACTGGCTTCCCACCATCGCTAGCCAGGTCAGCTACTGGATCTCCTGCCTCTACTCTCTCCTCCACTGGCTTCCCACCATCGCTAGCCGGGTCAGCTACAATTCTCCTGCCTCTACTCCCTCCTGCACTGGCTTCCCACCATCGCTAGCCAGGTCAGCTACTGGATCTCCTGCCTCTACTCCCTCCTGCACTGGCTTCCCACCATCGCTAGCCGGGTCCGCTACAAGATCTCCTGCCTGTGCCACCACGGCGCCTCTGCTCTCAGTCATCCACATCTGTCTCCTCGCTCCTGTCTGCCTGCACCACAGCTCATGGTAGAACTCTCCGCAGCAGCAGCAGCGCAACCACCAACCTCCTCCCCTCTAACCACCAAGGACCAGGGACGGTCACTGCCGGGCGTCGTTTCATCATGGCTGTCCTGTGGAGAGACTCGCCTCATGCCGTACGAATGTGGAATTTCCATCGCTGGGCCCTGCAGCTTTGTAAACAGGAGATCAGAACCAATGCCTCAGTGTTCACCACAAGTACTGGGTGTGGTTAATGCTGACTTGATTCTTTGCAAAAGGTTTCTATTTGGCGTTTGAACATCTTAACACCTCCTGTTTTATTTCCAAAAAGAGTAAAACCTATTATTATTTTTCACCCCAAGCTATAAATGCTCAGATACGTGTGGCATTGTCTTTGTACTCTTCACTTTTTGGCGTTCTGTGGTCTGACACAGGTGAGACTAGGCCCTAAAGAAGGCGGTCTCTGGTGTAGGCCGATCAGTTTGGAATACAATGCCATACATTATCGGAGGATGTTTGTTTGCATGTTCGCCACAAGTACGTGTGGTTAATGCAGTACTTTATTCCTTGCAAAATGTATCTATTTGGCGTTTGAATAACTGAACACCTCCTGTTTGATCGTCAGAAACAGTAAAACCGATTCTTATGTTTCATGCCTCGGTGTTGGTTTGAGCAGGAAGGGCCCGTGGGGGTGTCGTCCAGCCTTGGTGGTGGCGGCGGCGGCGGCGACGCTGCTGTGACGCGTTGTCGGCTTTGTTGCTTTGCAGAACCTGGAAGGGTACGACACGAAGTCGGACATCTACAGCCTGGGCATCATGGCCTGTGAACTTGCCAATGCCCACGTGCCCTTTAAAGACATGCCCACCACACAGGTAACAGTCGCATCTCATCACTTCCGTTTTCAAGGTTGCCGCAATTTTGTTTCCCCACCCGGTGCGGTGTGTGGACTTCGCCACTAGGGGAGACAAAGGCGGCCGGGCGTGGTGCCTGCTACCCACCGCTCGTGCCGGCCTTCATAGGCGCTCTCTTAACAGCACTTGCCCCAACAGCCTGTTAAGGCTCTGTGGGGGGGCGGGTCTTTGTGTGCGTGCGTGCGTGCGATGTTGCGATCGACTCAGATGTTGCTGGAAAAGTTGAACGGCACCGTGCCGTGCCTGCTGGACACGCACACCATTCCCGCGGAGGATCTCAATTTGCAAAACGCCCGCGCGTCTCACGGAGTGGAAGGTATGCCTCTCAGTGGGCCAGCAACGCGAGATTTTAAACAATAAATATGAATATATGTATGTACACGGGGCAGCCCTCCACTCATGAACTGACGGCTTACATTCCTGAGACCCGTTCGTAAGTCCGTGTCTCTTTGTAATCTCGAAACGCAATATTTCACTGCATGTTATAAAATCTATTACGCTTCAACAAAAAAGTGATGCATTGTTAAACTCATAAATGAGAAGAGATATCGTACCGTTGCATGTCATACTGTCATACATACTCGATAGCAGTGGTTCTTGATCTGGGAGTGCGAGATGCCCTTCTGTGGGTGCGAGACATGGCCAGATTTTTTTGGGAGGTAAATAATCGAAAACACAAATTTAGCACGGGCCACGTCAGTCCAACTACTTTGTTTCATCAAACCCTACATATTTATTCACGTGCATTTGTTTTACAATTGAAAACCAAAGGGGGGGGTGCAAGGCTGCAGTAACGGTTAAGAACCACCGCTCTATAGTAAGAAAAACACAAATCAAACTTAACGTGAAAAGAAAAAAGAAAAATCGGCTTTATCTTACCTGGAGTCCGATCGTCTCGCTGTCTCCCGTCGCTGGTGACTCGTCACGTCTACACGGCGCAGGAGGGGCGGGAGGCGGTGGGGCGGCGGGCTGGCCGGCGGCGTCTTCCCCCGACCAGTTCTCCCATCCGTACAACCGCACCTTCTCCGCGCCCTTCCACAACTTCACCGAGATCTGCCTGCAGCGAGACCCCGACAGACGGTACCGACGCGTTTCCACCCTCTCTTCTTCAGCGACTACCCCCACCCTTCCCCCCTGCTTCAAGTGACGTTCGGCGCTGGGCGCTCGCAAACCGAGCGACAGCTTGCCTTCCCAAGCAGCTCAAGGGGTCCTCGGATTTCTACAGTGAAGCGTTCCCCCCCCCCCCCCACGCTTCGTACAGGTTTAGTTAAATTTTTTGTCCCGAAGCATATTTTGTTGCACGATGGTGTGACTGATCTGACCAGTCTGACTCTGCTGATGAGACCCAGAAGGTCGGAACCCGGTCCAGAGTTTGTTTGCTTGAATAATTGCTGCCTGGATAATATTGGTCCTGAAAAGCCGATCGGCCGATTGCCCACAACATTTCCCGCACCTCCGATTATCACGGCTGGCTGCATACGGTGCGTAAGAAGTTCGACATGGTAACAACGTTCACGTATCCGACCTCAACTTATCCGCTCACACGTGCGTCCCCGGTGAGTCGGATGTGCGGCGTCGTGCCGTACTTACAAACGGGGGGCTTAACACGTTCCTTCGGAGTGGGCAGGTAGGAACTTGGTTGGACAGCTCATTCGTGCATGACAGACAAATAATCCCTGGTGGGTAGTGTGGAAGCTGTTGTTCCTACCTGTATAAGTGTAGTGTATCGTGTCGTGTATAGTGTAGTGTGTAGGTTAAATGTTGAGTTTTATAAGGGCACCACGGGGTGACCAGCCCCTCCCCACCCAGCCCCTCCCCA
Organism: Lethenteron reissneri; assembly: GCF_015708825.2. NCBI lineage: Eukaryota > Metazoa > Chordata > Hyperoartia > Petromyzontiformes > Petromyzontidae > Lethenteron > Lethenteron reissneri. The sequence goes on from NC_083839.1 coordinate 7,474,762, forward strand.
CCCAGCCCCTCCCCACCCAGGCCCTCCCCACCCAGCCCCTCCCCACCCTCCCCACCCAGCCCCTCCCCACCCTCCCTTCTCCACCCAGCCCCACCCCTCCCACCCCCAACTGAATCACCTTAAGGCTGGGAATGTTGAAAGAAACACGAGGCAAAAAGATCCGCTTTTTTCTTTTCAAGGCTTCCATTTTATGAATGGAGCCACCCTCCCCCAGTTCCATTTTGTGAATGAAACATCGCCCGTCTCCTCATTGGCCCGAGTCGCGGCGGTGCCCCCCCCCCACCACTAACCCCCCCCCACCACTAACCCCCCCCTCTACCAACCCCAACCCACCGCTCCCATTGGTCGGCGCACCCGAGCCAATGGGAGGGCTCTGGTGGGGCGGGGCCATGCACGACAGACAGACAAATAATCCCTGGTGGGCAGTGTGGAACTGTTGTTCCTACCTGTATTAACACAGTTTTCTTGTACCTCTATCTAGGCCGTCGGCGACAGCCTTGATGAACCACGTGTTCTTCAAGCAGGTGAGCAGTCGCCGTCATCCACGGAGCATCGGGTAGTCCCGTGAACGCTCGTGACACTGATCCACGTGCGTGTGTTAGGGTTAGCCTGCTTATTCTCGTCATTAACCCTTCGACAACCCGACAAGATTGTCCGCGGTTTTTTTTTGTTGCCCTTCCACCGCACCTCCAATTACCACGGTTGGCTACGTACGGTGCGAAAGAAGTTCAACATACACACGTACACGATTACACATTTATTATTATTATTTTTCAGTGCCGACATATCGATCAGGGCGGCTGATCCTGCAGATTCAAATACAGGATTTCAGCGGTGCCGGCTCGACATCTCTGATCTAACCTCTGACCCAGCCGTCCGCCCCCTCGCCAGCTTGAGAGACTGAATGCTTGGAGACGGTTGCTGTTTGGGCCTCCGCTGGTTGCTAAATATCGGAATATCTGGGTTGGCTTTTTTGACTTTCGACGTTCAGCAAGACAGCGAGGCGAGAAAGGCCACCAGATTGGAGGAGTTGAAGAGTGTAGCCGTTCCAACGGGCCCGCAGTGAAACAGGAGACAGCTGTAGACCGTCCTTGTCCTCATTAGGGCTCATCGGGCCAGTACAATCATCGGTGTTCACGACTGCCAAACGAATACATTATGAGGTCGCACTCGTTACACGCAAAGTGCTTGCCACAAATGGTCCACAATATTTTGCCGATCTCGTCAAGGAGCACAAAACCATCACGCGCACTCCGGCCATCCTAGCAGCGGCTTGGAGCTGGCCGTTGAACGAAGACGGTCACCGCATCGTGCGCTCGCGCTCTCAGACGCACTTCTGCGGCCATCTGGAACGCTCTGCCTTCTGATATTAGGAAGTCACTGGAGCTATGGACACTTTTAAATCTGGATTGAAAAGTAATTTCTTTCAATCTGGATTGAAAAGTAATTTATTTAGAACTGCTTTTTGTGCTCAGTTTGTTGTTGTTCCTCCACACTTACGATTAACACGGTTGGCTTCGTACGGTGCGAAAAAAGTTCAGCATACATACATTTTGTCTGTAACGAAATCGGGGAGTGGGGCGAGGGGCAGGGAATTTGTGCCCCCTATCTATAATCTAACCAATAACCACTGGCAGCCCCAGCAGTCAACGCCACAGAGACGTTAAACAAATCTTGATTTGAAGCTTTCGTGACTGCAGGAATCCATACTCTTTGGTTTTTTCGGTAAAGTCACGTAGGTACAAAAATAAAAGAAAAAATAATATATCATGACGTTTCGATCGCAACACAAGCGGTCGTCCTCGGGTGGAAAAAATAGTCCAGCAGTGGAACTGCTGGACCAGCGAGAGAGCCCAAAGACGCATCTGGCGTCATCTGGTCGAACACCGGTTGAGACGAGGCTCTAAGGAAAGCGGTCTCTGGTGTGGACCAATCAGTTTCAAGGACAATGCATACATTATCAGAGTATTGTCTTTTTTTGCATTTTGACTGCAAGTATTGTGGTTAATGTAAACATGATTCCTTGCAAAAGGTTTTAGTATATATTGGTACTGGCAAAGGAGGCCTCATGATGTAGATATTATTTTTTATTTTATTTTTCTACCTACGTGACTTTATCGAAAGAACCAAAGAGTACGTTAAACAAATGTTACACGCCGAGCAGAACGAGTAACAATTCGATCTACTGCTGCCTATCGTGCATTCTTCTCGACCTCTGGTCCCCTTTATTTATATTCTGTATCAAAGGTCAACATGCGTACATGCTGCTCCATCTATGCCTCAGGGGAGCCTCATACATGCAGAGGGCTCGTACCTCTACCCTATGGGTACCCCCGCCGCCCTGTCCTCGCGGTGACGATAGATAAATTAGTTGCGACACTTTGCTGTGAACGCCGAGGAAACCCAACGCGGCGGCTCTGTTGCTGGAACGTTGCTGGAACGTTAACGGCGACGTTGCGTGCAGGTGCGCAAGCGGCAGTGCGACGCCCTTCCCGAGCTGCTGAGGCCCGTGGCGCCGCTCACGGAGCAGGAGGCGGCGACGCGCGCCCACCCGGACAACGGCCTCGACGGCGTCGTGCGTGGCCTGCAGCGCATGCAGGCCGCCGACGACTGGGACTTCTGATGGCGCCGCCGTGAGTGTCGAGTTCGTTTCGGGGGTTGCCGTCGACGTTGGCGGGCCGGGCGAGAGCTCGCGACGCCGGGATGCGGGAAGCCTCGTCACGCGAGAGTGACGCCTTGGGTTCGGTCGAGGGCGATGAAAGCAAAGCGCGACACGAGTGGGATGAGACGGTGAAGGAGTGAGTGGGTGGGTGGGTGGGTGGGTGGGTGGAATGGTGGGTGAGCGGGTTGACTGATTGGGGTCCAGATCAGTGTTACCAATTTCAAGTTTCCAGGTGGGAGCGCAAAAGAGCTGGATACAGTCTCGTTTGCATGAGCGTGCAATTACATGACCCATGGGCTGTGTAAGGGGGCAGTGTTGGGTCACGTGACCCACGGTCTGGCTCTGGTAACTGCAGCTGCTATGAACGTTGCGAACCGTTCTTCACGTTCCGTTGATGGAGGAGGGGACGGCATCTGCCGTGCCTCTGCTCTGGAGCGGTCTAGAGAGCTGACCACTGGTTTGCTGGGTATGGGTCGAACCCCAGACGTCCTTGTGTGGGGGTCGCTAACGAGTTGCCCGTTAACGAGCTGCCCGTTAGCGAGGCTGGGAAACGGAACTCACCTCGGGGACGACTCTTGAAAATGTTTTCTGCTTTTGACGGACGACGCTCATTTGGGCTGCTCGTGGTCTTTCACCGTCTTCTCTTCCTCCCTCCTCCCTCCGTGACCCGTGCCCAAGTGGAATCGCCCCAGACGGATCGCTGGACAACTTCGGCCTCAGTTCGCCTTCCGTGGAGCCCCGGAGAGGCGGCAGCGGCACGGGCTACGATGACCTCTCGCAAGCTCACCGTGGTGCGGAGCTGAGCAAAATAATTTCCTCCGCGTATGATCCTCCACTTTCAGTTTTCAACGTTTAAAAGTTTGTTTAACCCGGTTGAGAACTCCGAAAAGAGAGAGGGTCAGGGTGAGCGTCATTTGCAGGAGTGACCTGGGACATCCGTCTGCCTGTGGGGGCCGTGATTGCCGCTGAGTGTACAATCTCGATTGGGTAACTTTTGCGCCGTGCTTTTCGACTTTTGGGAAATTTCCAAATTCGATTCGACCGTGACGTCGGCACACGACGGTCCACGTCCGCAGTGAGCGAAGCGGGACCGGCGCGTGGCAGTATTATTACTACGACTAACCAGGGCGGACGCCGAAGTTTTATGACGGGTGCAACGCGTAACGAAAATTTGCCGGGCCGGCGTTTGGCGCACGTGGGCTGCCTTGTAACCCAGCGCTGCGGAGGTAGCGCCGAGGGTTGGTGGGTCACGCACGGATCGTGTGAAACTCCCTTCCCGGGGAGGAGCCGTAACCCGGGCTCGCCAGGAGAAGGCGGTACAACGACAATGCGGACTCCACATCTGTTCCGTCTCTCAACGCCAGTAGTTCTCAAACTTTACTGCAGCCTTGCAACCCCATTGGTTCTCAATCGTAAAAAAAATCACAATGTTAATAAATACAGAGGGTTTGACGAAATAAAGTAGGTTGTGCCATACTTTGCCCCATGCTTAAATTTGTGTTTTCGATGATTTACCTTCTAAAAAAATATCTGGCCATGTCGCGCACCCCCTGAAAGGGCATCTCGCTCCCCCTGAGGGTGCAGCGTGCACCCCCAGGTTAAGTAGAAGCACTGCTCCATGCGCTAAGAGTGCTCCCCCGACGAAACGCCTGGGCTTTCTCCGGCATGCATCAACATTAATTGGCCGATTACGCCTTGATATGTAGAGGACCCCTCCGAGCTCTGGGGACAGTTGTTGGTAACCGCTCACCACGCGGCTGACTTTCCCCGCTCCCATGTGGCGGATCGTCGCGCCTCTGAGCCATTTTCTCTCATCGAGAGTGAGTTGTTGTTGTTGTTCTTTACAAGTTGAGGTCGTTATTATGATGATAGTTATTGTTAAAATGTTGAGTCGAAAGTGTGCGTCTCCGGGAGACGTGTGCTCTGTGTGTACCGACGACGTTCCTCGACTTGTTTAACGTCTGTCGCCGAAAGTGGCATTTCTACAGTTTCGTCGGGAAACGTTTTCATATTTGCTCAGAAATTATAATTTAACCAAATTTGCTTGTTTTTTATTTTGGGGAGATAAAAAGAAATAAGAGTGTTTTGGTCATCCCGGGACCTTTTTTTGCCAGTATCAAAGTATGAAAAATAATTATTTTATTGCCAGAAAAGGTCAAACCTATTCGTATTTTTCATACCTTGATACTGGCAAAAAAAGGTATCCCACGATGTAGCTGCTCACCCCGAGCTAAAAATACTGTGCTCCGTGTGGCATTGTACTTGTGCTGTTCCCCTTTTGCCGCTGTCCTCTGGTCTGACACTGCTGGTGAGACGAGGCCACGAAGAAAGCCGCTTCTCTCCGGTGTAGGCCAATCAGTTTCAAAGACAATGCGTGTATCTTTCTAGATTTGAAGCTTTCGTGACTGCAAGGATCCATACTCTTAGGTTTTTTCGGTAAAGTCAAGTAGGTAAAATAATAATAAAATAAAATAATAAAATAATATTAAATTAAAATGACTAAATTAAATCACGACGTTTCGGAAGCAACACGAGCCTCCGTCATCAGGTGTAACTGCTCCAGTACAATTAAAATTACTGTCGCATAATTTTACTGGAGCAGTTACACCTGATGACGGAGGCTTGTGTTGCTTCCGAAACGTCGTGATTTAATTTAGTTATTTTTATTTATTTTATAATTTTTACCAACGTGACTTTACCGAAATAACCTAAGAGTATAATGCGTGTATCGTCAGGGGCATGTTTGCATGTACACCACAGGTACCGCGTGGTTAATGCAGCACTCTATTCCTTGCAAAAGGTTTCTATTTGGCGTTCGAACGTCTTAACACAACACCTGTTTCGTTGCCAGAAAGGGTCAAACCCATTCTTATTTTCCAGTGCAAACACTTGGGAGGCTCTCCCCGCCCCGCCACTGGGGAGCTGTCCAGTCACTTTGCTGCGCGCTGCGGATGGAGAAACGCATTGCGTCAATAAAGGCGTCGTTTTCGAGGTTGGCTCCGTGTGGCCACGCTGTGTGACCCCCCCTCCCCCTCGCAGTCGGCGAGGAACGAGTGGCGGCTGGTGGGCTTGAAGTCTCGGGGGGTGACGGCTGTGGTGGTGACGGCTGCGGTGGTGATGACGGAGAGAGGATGGTGGTTGGCGGTGGTGTTGCTTGTGATGGCGGTGATAAAGATGATGGTAGTGGTGCTAATCAGTGCCGGATGAAGCTAGTGCCGGGGCCTGTAGCATAAGTTATAAAAGGGGCCATAAATAAAAAAAACGTAAATATTAAAATACAAATTTTTTACTTCCATAGTAAAGTAATTGTATTTTTAAATCCTTTATATTAAGTTCACTTGCTTGCTTGCGCGCTTACGACCGTGCAAATCTTTCGGTCGTTTTTTAACCCACTTCCCGTGATCCAATCGAGCTGACATTTTGCACACAGACTCGTGCGTGACAATTTATTTTCGTGAACATTTTTTTCCAAAATTTTACACTTTTTAGGAAATTTATTTTTTATTTAGTTACCAATTGCTTAATGGTGGCAGGCAATCATCTGACCCATAGGTGGCAGCCATCTCAAGCCAGAGGACGAGAGGACTCTAGCCGCCACGCATATAAAGGATTTATAGTGAAAAACTTTGTTTTTACGGATTATTTGCTATACAGGCAGATAATGACAAATCGCTAGCTTTAAACGGCACTGGTGCTAATGGTGGTTGATGTTGCTGGTGAACGATGAGGGTGGTGGTGACAAGGATTGTGATGATGGTGGTGCTGATGAAGATGATGGTTGTGTTGATGATGGTAGTGGTGCTAATGGTGTTAATGTTGCTGGTGGTGGTGACAATGGTGATAATTGCTCGTGGTGATGATGATGAAGATGGTGGTTTGTTGCACCAATGTTTCGGTGACATCAACAGCCTTGGCTACAATGGCTCGAGTCACCGGTGGAAATTCCACGTGCCTGTGATGGGGTCTGACCCGCGTGGCGGCAATTTTATGACGTTATCGTAATGTGAACTTCGATGGCATCACCCGGTTTTAAACTCTTCATGACATCATGAATATTGGACCTCGTCGTGACGTCACTATTAATCACATCGATGTGACGTCATCAGCGCGGTGCCTTCCTCGAGTCGCCGATTTGAAATTTCGTTATGAGTACCGATGACGTCACAACGCGCGGCGGTGGGGGGGGTGCATCGCTCTGCGTCCTGACGTCATCGCTCATTACGCGACGACGTCACTAAGCGATACGTTTCGCTGTGACGTCATCGCGTGGCCCCGGCGAGTTGTGGGGGGGGGGGGCGTGTTGTAAATCACCGCGCCGTCGGGGATTTGGGCGCGCCGCGTGTCTCTCTGCGCTGTGACGTCATCGCCGCGTTACGCGATGACGTCACGGCGTAGCGAGATGCGGCACGGAGCGAGGGTGACGTCACCACGTCGATAGTTTCTCGCGGTGACGTCGCCCAGCGGAGGAGCCGAGAGGAGGGAGTGGGAGCGGAGCTGCTGCGCCTTCATCCGACGAGCTGCGAACGAAGGTGGGGGGCCCGTGGGGGGCCCGTGGGGGGCCCGTGGGGGGGTGGGGGGCCCGTGGGGGGGGGGGGCTAAAGGGGGGCCGGGTGGGTTGGGGGGGGTGATCACCGTTACAACCACCACCATCGCCACCACCAGCAGCATCTGCCACCACTATTGTCTCCAGCATCTGCACCATCATCGTCACCGCCACCACCAGCATCGTGACGGTTATCATCGTCACCATTGTCATCGCCATCGCCTGCACCATCGCTAACATCATCACCATCATCACTCGAGGAGGCGATGCTCCGGCGATGATGGAGATGGCAATCGTGGTGGAGATGACAATCGTGATGGTGGTGGTGGAGATGACAATAGTGATGGTGGTGATGGTGGTGGCAATAGTGATGGTGGTGATGGTGGTGGCAATAGTGATGGTGGTGGCAATAGTGATGGTGGTCGAGATGACAGTAGTGATGGTGGTGGTGGAAATAGTGATGGTGGTGGCATTCGTGATGGTGGTGGTGGAGATGATAGTAGCGATGGTAGTGATGGTGGTGGAGATGACGGTACTGATGGTGGTGATGGAAATAGTGATGGTGGTGGAGATGACAGTAGTGATTGTGGTGGCGATCAGGGGTCGCCCATTCTGTGATGTTGCGTTCTGCGAGCCCTCCCTGCATCTCTCCTCATCTCTGTGCCTCTCCCTCTGTCTCCCCCGTCTCTCCCTCTGTCTCCCCCCGTCTCTCCCTCTGTCTCCCCCCGTCTCTCCCTCTGTCTCCCCCGTCTCTCCCTCTGTCTCCCCCCGTCTCTCCCTCTGTCCCCCCCCGTCTCTCCCTCTGTCCCCCCCGTCTCTCCCTCTGTCTCCCCCGTCTCTCCCTCTGTCTCCCCCGTCTCTCCCTCTGTCCCCCCCCGTCTCTCCCTCTGTCCCCCCCGCCTCTCCCTCTGTCCCCCCCGTCTCTCCCTCTGTCCCCCCCGTCTCTCCCTCTGTCCCCCCCGTCTCTCCCTCTGTCTCCCCCGTCTCTCCCTCTGTCCCCCCCGTCTCTCCCTCTGCCTCCCCCCGTCTCTCCCTCTGTCTCCCCCGTCTCTCCCTCTGTCGTCCCCCGTCTCTCCCTCTGTCCCCCCCCGTCTCTCCCTCTGTCTCCCCCCGTCTCTCCCTCTGTCTCCCCCCGTCTCTCCCTCTGTCCCCCCCGTCTCTCCCTCTGTCCCCCCGTCTCTCCCTCTGTCCCCCCCGTCTCTCCCTCTGTCCCCCCGTCTCTCCCTCTGTCCCCCCCGTCTCTCCCTCTGTCTCCCCGTCTCTCCCTCTGTCCCCCCCGTCTCTCCCTCTGTCTCCCCCGTCTCTCCCTCTGTCTCCCCCGTCTCTCCCTCTGTCCCCCCCGTCTCTCCCTCTGTCCCCCCCGTCTCTCCCTCTGTCCCCCCCGTCTCTCCCTCTGTCCCCCCCGTCTCTCCCTCTGTCCCCCCCGTCTCTCCCTCTGTCCCCCCCGTCTCTCCCTCTGTCTCCCCCGTCTCTCCCTCTGTCTCCCCCGTCTCTCCCTCTGTCTCCCCCCGTCTCTCCCTCTGTCTCCCCCGTCTCTCCCTCTGTCTCCCCCGTCTCTCCCCCTGTCCCCCCCCGTCTCTCCCTCTGTCTCCCCCGTCCCTCCCTCTGTCTCCCCCGTCTCTCCCTCTGTCTCCACCGTCTCTCCCTCTGTCTCCCCCCGTCTCTCCCTCTGTCTCCCCCGTCTCTCCCTCTGTCTCCCCCGTCTCTCCTTCTGTCCCCCCCCGTCTCTCCCTCTGTCTCCCCCGTCACCCCCTCTGTCTCCCCCGTCTCTCCCTCTGTCTCCCCCGTCTCTCCCTCTGTCTCCCCCGTCTCTCCCTCTGTCTCCCCCCGTCTCTCCCTCTGTCTCCACCGTCTCTCCCTCTGTCTCCCCCCGTCTCTCCCTCTGTCTCCCCCCGTCTCTCCCTCTGTCTCCCCCGTCTCTCCCTCTGTCTCCCCCCGTCTCTCCCTCTGTCTCCCCCGTCTCTCCTTCTGTCTCCCCCCGTCTCTCCCTCTGTCTCCCCCGTCTCTCCCTCTGTCTCCCCCGTCTCTCCCTCTGTCTCCCCCGTCTCTCCCTCTGTCTCCCCCGTCTCTCCCTCTGTCTCCCCCCGTCTCTCCCTCTGTCTCCCCCCGTCTCTCCCTCTGTCTCCCCCGTCTCTCCCTCTTGGTCCCCCCGTCTCTCCCTCTTGGTCCCCCCGTCTCTCCCTCTGTCTCCCCCGTCTCTCCCTCTGTCTCCCCCCGTTTCTTCCCTCTGTCTCCCCCCGTCTCTCCCTTTGTCTCCCCCCGTCTCTCCATCTCCCTGTGCTTCCCGATCTCCCCGACTCTCCCTTGCTGTCTCCTCCTCTCCCGGTGTCTATCTCCCCTCTGTCTTTCTATCCCCTCTGTTTCTGTCTCCCTTTGTCCTGTCTCCCCGTGTCTCCCCGTCACCCTCTGTCTCTCTAACTCCCCCGTGTCTCTCTCGCCCCCGTGTCTCTCTCCCCCCGTGTCTCTCCCCGTGTCTCTCCCCGTGTCTCTCTCCCCCCGTGTCTCTCTCCCCCCGTGTCTCTCTCCCCCCGTGTCTCTCTCCCCCCGTGTCTCTCCCCGTGTCTCTCTCGCCCCGTGTCTCTCTCGCCCCGTGTCTCGCCCCCGTGTCTCTCTCTCTCCCCCCGTGTCTCTCTCTCCCCGTGTCTCTCTCGCCCCCGTGTCTCTCTCTCCCCGTGTCTCTCTCTCCCCGTGTCTCTCTCGCCCACTGTCTCTCTGTGTCTCCCCGTCACCCTCTGTGTCTCTCTGACTCCGTCTCCGTGTCTCTCTCGCCCCGTCTCCCCCAATCTCCATCTCTCCCCCTCCCATTGTCCTCCCCGCCTCGCTCCGGGCTCCCCAACTGCCTCTCTCCCCTCTTCTTTGTAGCAATCGTCAATCTCTCCATTCCTGTCTCTCTCCCCGTCCCTCTTTGTCTCCCTGTCTCTGCGTGTCTTCGTCGTTCCGACTGTCTGTCTCTTTGTCTGTCTCTCCTTTTCCTGTGTCTGTCCTGTCCCTGTCGCTATCTCTGACTCTGTGTCTGTCGTCCTATCTCTCTGTCTCTCTGTGTCTCCGTCTGTCTCTCTGTGTCTTTGTCTGTCTCTCTGTCTCTCTGTGTCTTTCTCTGTCTCTCTGTGTCTCCGTCTCTCTGTGTCTCTGTCTTTCTCTCTGTCACCCTATCTGCCCGTCTCCCCCGTCTCCCTGTCTCTCTGTCTCCCCCGTATCCTCTGTCGCTGTCTCTCCGTCCTCTCCCTCTCCGTCGACGCATCTTCCCCTCCTCCCCCCTGTCTCTTTGTGGGGAACGGTGGCGCAGTGGTTAGCGCACTGAGTGTGAGTGGGGAGCGGTGGCGCAGCGGTTAGCGCACCGCGCTACGCTCGCAGCGGCGACGCCGAGTTCGATTCCCCGCTCACGGGGCGACGTCGGTGGCGATGATTCTTGGGCGCGTGTAGAAAAGCCGTGCAGCCCTGGGGAGACAAAGGCGGCCGGGCGTGGGTACTCCCCACGGCCACCCCATCGGGCGTTGTCATAGATGAGCACTTGCCCCAACAGCCTGTCGTGTCTATGCGGGGGCGGGGACCTTTGTCTTTGTATGGGTTGCAGTCTCGCCCAGGGCTGCTTCAACTGTCACTGTTGGAGCTGCTCCCTCCCCTCCCTGGCCACACCCCCTTCCTGCCCCCCCCTCCCTGCCCCCCCTTTCCCTGCCCCCCTCCCTGCCCCCCCTCCCTGGCCACACCCCCTCCTTGCCCCCCCTCTCTGCCCCCCCTCCCTGCCCCCCCTCCCTGGCCACACCCCCTCCTTGCCCCCCCTCTCTGCCCCCCCTCCCTGCCCCCCCTCTCCCTGCCCCCCTCTCCCTGCCCCCCTCTCCCTGCCCCCCCTCCCTGCCCCCCCTCCCTGACCCCCCCCTCCCTGACCCCCCTCCCTGACCCCCCCTCCCTGACCCCCCCCTCCCTGACCCCCCCTCCCTGGCCACACCCCCTCCTTGCCCCCCCTGTCTGGCCCCCCTCCTCCTTGCCCCCCCTCCTTGCCCCCCCTCCCTGACCACACCCCCACCCTGGCCCTCCCCTCTCCCTGCCCCCCCCTCCTCCCTGCCCCCCCCTCCTCCCTGCCCCCCCCCTCCTCCCTGCCCCCCCTCCCTGGCCACACCCCCTCCCTGCCCCCCCCCTCCATGCCCCCCCCTCCCTGGCCCCCCCTCACTGCCCCCCTCCCTGCCCCCCCTCTTTCCTGCCCCCCCTCTTTCCTGCCCCCCTCCCTGGTCACCCCTCCCTGCCCCCCTCCCTGCCCCCCCCCCTTCCTTGCACCGCCCTCCCTGCCCCCCTCCCTGCCCCCCTCCCTGCCCCCCCCCTTCCTTGCACCGCCCTCCCTGCCCCCCCCCCCCCTGACTGTTGGCCCCGTGGCGTCTTCCCCGCGTCTCTCTGTCCCATTGTGCCGCCGCTCCCTCCACCACACGACCTGTTGTGAGCCCCTTCGCCCATCTGTTTTGGCCTTCCGTGCCGCCTCAACGTTGGCTCGACGTCGGCCTCCAACGTTCCATGTTTACTGGGGTGGCCCCAACAAACGCGTGTGTGGGCCACGTGGGCAACTGTGGACACGACATTGCGTTCGTTGCTGGGTCGTACAGCGCTCAGCAAGAGGCCCGCGACGTCGAACGGCCAGCAACAAACCGCACCGTTGTGAAGTGTGAGCGAGGTTGTTGTTGGCGTGAGATCCTTGGGGCTGGGGGTGGAAGAGGGAATTCCAGAGTGGAGCGATGCGAGTGAAGAAGCAGAGAGACAGAGACAATGGAAGTGAGATGATCTGCAGTGTGGAGAGTGAGTAGGTTAGTGAGTGAGTGGGTTATTGACTGGGTCGGTGAGCGCGCAAGTGAGTCGGTGAGTGGCTGGGTAGGTGAGTGGCGATTCTCTGAACGGGTCCCGTGCCTCCCCTGGGGTCGACTCAACCTCTGATGAGAACCTGGTGCGGACGAGGTGCTGGCCACCCACCCCCTCGTGTGCCGTGCCGGCCTTCGTAGGTGCTGATCGCTGGCAGCACTTGCCCCTACAGCCTGTTAAGGCTACACGGGGTGGTGGGGGGCTGGGGTCTTTGTTGTGTTTTGTGGGGTGGCGTTTGTGGTGAGCGTCGTCAGTGGCGCGTGGTGGAGTCTCCACTCGATGCCTGCACCACGGTTCCGGGTCTCGCGGTGGTAGTGGTGGTGGTGCTGTGTGCCTCTGCCACGCGATTGCTGGTCGTGTCGCGATGTCCGACGTTTCGCTGCACGAGCCGGGAGCTTCTTCAGGCAGTGAATTGAGCAGCTGCGACATTCTCTCTGGATTGATTGATGGTGTTGGTGGTAATGCTAATGATTGTGATGGTGTTCGTGATGGTGGTGATAGTGGTGGTGATTATGATGATGGCAGTGCTGCTGCTGATGGTGGTATTGACGAACCCACACTGCCCTGCACTCTAACCCATGTTCCTGATCAGTCATTGATGTCTTCGTGGAAATTCCACATTCCTCTGGCGGGGGGCCCAACCCGTTCCATAAAAAACAGTGACTCGTTAATGAATGTATCACTCGGCGTATATGCGTTCGGCAGACGAGAATGACTCAATCAGCGGTTGCGTGGTGACCTCATCAAACGAAGTGCGCAGTGTCCATCATAGCATCACCGTCATTAGCATCTTCATCATCATCATAGCATCAGCGTCGTCACGTGACCAAGGAGCAACACCAGCAGCCCCGAGCGAGCGTTGGCATGGATGTGGTGTGCCGCTTGGCTGACGAGCAACACGCCCGCGCCGAAATTCATTCGCACGGAATCGCACAACGCGTTAGCGTGCACGCGCGTGGCATAACGATAATGACGACAAAATGCTCGCGGGTGTTATTGTGGATGCGGTTTGGTGTCCTGTGGATAGACTCGTCTCCTGCCAGAGGAATGTGGAACGCTTGCCCCTGGCTTCTGCAGGGCTGCAGAGGGGGCGATGAGCAGATTGGAGCTTGCGTGGCGATGCGAAGCACTCCCGGCTCGCAGCGAACGAACGGGACTCGCGGTGCGTTTATCGAGCTTGGCTCGTCTGTGCCCTCGGGTGGGTTTGGCTGCCGTTCAAGAATCCTGCGTAAGGGTGGTATGGTAATGGGTATGCGCGCGTGCGCGTGCGTGTGTGTGACACGTGTGTGCTGTGTGTGTGTGCGCGCAGAACGCACAGCACACACGCACACACGCACAGCACGCACAGCACACACGCACACACGCCCACGCCACCCATAACTGCGCCCCACGCCCCATGAATGCTCCGGGAGCTTGTGGGCTTGAATAATTAATGGAGCGCGCTTGAGTGGACTGCTCCGTTTAACCCCCGGCGTGTCGAGCCCCACTTCTCTTCCTGCTGCTGCTGCTGCGCCTCGGTTCCCATCGCCGCCGGATCGATCAGCCCGGCACCGTCGGCGTTCTCTGCCGGCTTCGCTGTCACGGCTTCGCTGTCACGGCTTCGTGTGCGCGGTGCGCAAGGGGTTAAACACGACCCGCGTGGCTCGGCGGTCGAAGGTCGCGAGTTTGTATCCTGGCAGGGCGAGGGTGGGTGGGGGTAAGTTTGACACGGCCCGTTATCATCATCATAATCATCCCTCCATCCGGGGCCGATAAAATATGTACCCCCTTTGTGGGAGAAAATCAACAGTGGTTGTCCTGTGGATAGACTCCCCCCCCCCCCCCCGCCATAGGAATGTGGAATTTCCACCACTGACTCCGGGGCTGTAAACAGGGGTGATCACCAATGCCTCAATTCTCATTGGGGATGGAATGGAATCCGCTCCGGTTTTGAGTCTCGCAGGAAGCGGGAGGTGGCTGCTGCTGCTGCTGCTGAGTTCTGCCGATTGAATCGCTTGCGGCCATCATCCCTCCCTCTGTGGCCATCATCCCTCCCTCTGTGGCGGATAAAATAGGCAACACTTTGTGCTTGACCTACGGACACACTCGTCGCCCGCTATCGAGTAGGGGAATTTCACATTCCTACGGCAGTCCACTCGATTGAGCTCTAGAGTGGCATAATATAGAGGGCGTTTGGTCTACTCTTCCACGCTGCTGATCGCAGACCAGCTGTGACGCGTCCGATGGGTGGGACAGAGGTGGCGCCGGTGGCGTGAAGGGGTTTGAGAAATGTCCACCGCTCGTTTCAATTGCCGCGCCGGGAGATGGAAGTCGAACCGGCGCACCTTGGGGATGGTAGGTCGCCGTGGTGCCCTAGACTGTCACACCACCACCACCGCGGCAGCAGCAGCAGCACCACCACCACCACCACCGCGGCAGCAGCAGCAGCACCACCACCACCGCGGCAGCAGCAGCAGCGCAGATGGGATGCGATTTAATTTATGAATTACGCGTATCGCAAGCCGGCTCTTCCGCCACGATGCAGGCGGTAATTTCCGACCGCGGGCTGAGATGATGCAGATGGCGGAAGTGGGGTGGCTGCAAGGGGAAGTGAAACTAATCGGCAGATGGTGGTGGGCGTGGCGGCGGAGGTGGTTATGATGGTGAGCCTGTAAGGGCTGCCCGCGAATAATCACAACAGCGATGAGAACATCGATGACTTGGGAGGTTTGGTGTTGACGCTGCCGTTCTCATAACGCATGCGGGGAGCCGTCACGGAGGAGTTAGCGCTGCTGTTTTCGCACAGATGGGTGTACTCTCTCCCGGGGGGTGATGGTGTGACGCATGCCATCCCAATCGAGTGGAATTTTGTTGTTTTCATTGTTGTTGTCACATTTCGATTTGGGCAGGCACACAGCGGCCATCTCGGTGTCGAGCGACGTCACTGAGATCCCGGTTTCGGACTTTGGCAACCAAACCGCTAATCGATTCTGATTACCGGTTGTTGGCCCCGTTCACCGGTTTACCAACCCGAGTGCGGCACGTTGGGTCATGGGTCAGGCGAAGGTCGCGACCCAAACGAAAGGGTGCCACGGGGTGGGGGTGACGCGCGGCCTGGGGGCTGGCGGCTGGCGTGGTGCCGACGCCGATGATCGCGGCTCGTGTCCTCGCCCGGGCGCCCGCCCGCGGTGAAATCGAGCGGGCAAATTCGGCGATTAGCGGAGGATCGGGGAACAGGGGGTTCGCAGCTGCGGCAGCGCCGGCGGTAAGTGGTGGCAGTGGCGAAAAATTGTGCCAAATCGCCCACTCCGTTCTGGACTCTCCCCCCCCCACCCTCTCTCCTGCGACCGCGCGTGCACGTGGGGAGCGGCGGCGCAACGGTCGGCGCATTGCGCTACAAACCCCACGACCCCAGGAGGTGGAATCCCGCTAACGTCCACCAATGAACAGCGGCGAATAATCGAACCGGCATTGGGCCTTCGTACGAGCTCCTGGTGACGTGTGTAAGCGTAGCCACTCGTGGTGCCGGCCACACCACGCCCACGTGCGCCACGCCGGCCTTGCAAAGGCGCTCGCCAACGGCACTTGCCCCAAGAGCTTGCCAAGGCTACACGGGGCATCTTTGTATTTGTTTGCCTTCCCGCCGTCCCGAAAAAAAGACCCACGTTGAGTTTGGGATTCCACCCCGCTCGCGGTCGGTGCGGAGTCCGGTCAGCCCGGCGGCTCGCCGGAAAGGTTGAGGACCCAGTTGACCTCTGGGCAGTGGCGCAGCAGCGGTGGCTGCCGGTTCAGCGTCTCTGAAACCTCGGCCACGCGACGGTCAACTCCCCAGTATTTAGATATTAATCAATATCTATGCAATTACCTTCAACGCCTTGTCAACTAATACAGGGACTCATTTACTTAAGAACGAGTTAGGTTTCAGAGGTACTGTTCGTAAGTCGATTTGTACGTAAGTCCCAAATTTACTCTTGTCAATTCCAAACATGTTGTACGGCATGTACACTAAACACGAGGAATGGCTTTAAACATTGTATAATCTCCTGTAGATGTAGATCCCACTGGTTATTCATGTTCCGTGGATGTAGATGCCACTAGTTATTCATGTTCTGCAGATGTAGATGCCACTGGTTATTCATGTTCTGCGGATGTAGAGGCCACTGGTTATTTATGTTCTGCGGATGTAGATGCCACTGGTTCTTCACGTTCTGCAGCTGTAGATGCCGCCGGTTCTTCATGTTCTGCAGATGTAATAAACATCTACATTGCGCTGTTGATTAGTACAATGTTTTCGGCCCAATTAGCGACGATTCGTGTTTGATTATTAATTATTATTACTCACGTGGGAGGAAGGAAAACCGGTGTGCCCGGAGAAAACCCCCACGCTTTGCGCGAGGGAGCAACGCTCTATCCCCGAACAGATGGGCGACCCCTCCTGCAAGCGATCCCGCGGTGTAACGACCCCCGCGGCCAAAACCAGTGCGAACCGATCGCAGCAAAATGAACACTTTGCTTGACAGCTTGCTCGGTGAGTTATGAGAAGGAATAATAATAATAGCCGTGTTTATAAATAAAGTATGGAATTACGGAGCGTACGCGGGAGGGAACGATTGCGCGGTGGAAATGGGGGGGTGGGGCCTTTGTGAGAGGCCTGACGGCACAATGGAGGCGCTGTGACATCGCTGTGACAGCGCTGTGACATCGCTGTGACATTGGGCACCGCGCCGCTTGAGGCATCTCGGCGTCGCAGCGGGAGGAGGGCTCGTCGACGGAAGGCGGCGCCCGTGGTGTGACCCCCCCCTCCGCGTCTCCCCCCCCCCCCCCCCCCGGTGGTGTTCCGCATGGGCTGCAGAGAGCCAGCATTGAGCATGGCTTGTGTCGAGCCCAGCCCGCGCAGCTGATTGGGTTTCCAACTCGGACGAGAGTTCCACATCGGTCAGAGTCTCACGCGCGCGCGTAGTCGCTCACTTGCGCGTGCACGTACGCGGTCTCCACCGACGCCGGTGAGACGAGTGATTTGGCTCCCCGTGCAGTGTGACCCCTCGGATTCCAGGCACTCTTGGTGTGATCTGGAACCTGGGACCTGGGACCTGGGGCTTCGGATTTGGCATCTGGGATTTGGGATCTGACCCTGCGATCTGTTACTTGGGTTCTGGGACATAGGACATGGGTCTTGGGACCTGGAACCTGGGATCTGGGGCTTGGGATTTGGGCCCTGGGATTTGGGATCTGGTCCCGAGGATCTGATACTTAGGATCTGGGACATGAGACTTGGGATCTAGTATCCTGGCATCTCGTACCTGGGATCTGAGACCTGGAATTTAGGATCTGGAATTTGGAATCTGCTATCTGGGAATCTGGGTTCTGGTTCCTGGGATCTGGCACCTGGGATTTGAGATAAGGGACCATAACTGGAATCTGGGACCTGGGATTTGGGATCTGGTACTTGCGATCTGGCACCTGGAACTTGGGATCTGGAATTTGGGATCTGATACTTGGGGTCTAGGACCTGGTAACTTGGGATCTGGGAGCTGGTTACTTGGGATCTGGTTCTTGTGATCTGGGCCCTTGGATTTGAACAGATGCGGTGCGGGGGGAGCATCTTGGAAACTTATGCGCATTGTTTCCTGTGAACACTGCCACGCCGGGAGATGGAATCGAACCGGAGCCCTCCACACTGAGCCGTCCAGCATCTCAAACCGCGGCAGACAGCCGCCCAACCGCCGTCCGTTTACGAACTCCGGCATCGCCCGGAGCCGACAAATCGTTAGCCGCCTCTCGTCTGGCCACTAATTAGAAGTATTATTACAGTGCGGTGTGATCATTGTTATTTTGTCGCGTCCACGCCCGGACCCGCCCAGCCATCCAACGCCCCCCCACCCCGGGGGATCGGGGGGGGGGGCTGTCATGCCTCGTCAGATGATAAATCACCCACGGGTCCCGACCGCAGCAGCAGCAGCAGGAGGCGAGGCAAGCGGTGTTTATATAACTGGGTCCCCACGTGGCACGGCCTCCTTGCTCAGGGACCCGGCCAGCCTCGACCCCCGGGGCGCCCACGCGTTGCGGTGGAGGGGGGGGTGGCGATCACCACCCCCCCCCCCACCCCCCGCTCCCCTCCCCTCTCTCGCTGTGGCACAGAGATACCGCGGTGGCTAGGAGATGTTAACTACCTCGCCTGGTATACAGGAAGTCGTGGGTTCAATCCCGATCCTGACACTTGCTGTTTATTTGGCGTCTACGTGTCTCTCTCTCTCATCACCATCACGGTGGCTAGGAGATGTTAACTACCTCGCCTGGTATACAGGAGTTCGTGGGTTCGATCCCGATCCTGACACCTACTGTTTATTTGGCGTCTACGTATCTCTCTCTCTCATCATCATCATCACGGTGGCTAGGAGATGTTAACTACCTCGCCTGGTATACAGGAAGTCGTGGGTTCGATCCTGACCCCTACTGTATATTTGGAGTCTGCGTCTCTATCATCATCATCACGGTGGCTCGGAGATGTTAACTACCTCGCCTGGTATACAGGAGGTCGTGGGTTCGATCCTGACCCCTACTGTATATTTGGAGTTTGTGTCTCTCTCTCATCATCATCATCACGGTGGCTAGGAGATGTTAACTACCTCGCCTGGTATACAGGAAGTCGTAGGTTCGATCTTGACCCCTGCTGTATATTTGGAGTTTGCGTGTCTCTCTCCCCATTGTTGTGTGGATTTTGCTCCGGGTCTTCAGTTTTTTCCCTCCACATTTAGAATCGACATCACACATTTTGAGTAGTTGGCTGCTATGAATTTCCACCTGATGATGGTAAAGCCACTTCGTTGAGCTGTCATTCGTGGCCAGGTCGCGTCTGAAAAAGAGTTACGTAGCTCAGTGGGCCTTACCTGGTAAAATAACGAACAATAGTTTATTAGTTTAAATAGAGACTGTGGAGCGGAGCGTCTCGTCGCTCGCGTCATGAGATTGCGTGGAGCGGTTGTAGTGGTGGCGGCGGCAGCAGCAGCGATTGTAGTGGTGGCGGTTGTGGGTGATGGTAGCTGTGGTGGTAGAGAAGCGGCGTGCAAACGTCGCCAATGGGATGACAAAGGCGTCCGTGCGTGGTGCCGACCATCCATCAATCCGTCCGCCCCGCGTGCGCCGTTCCGACCTGACTGCACTTGCCCCACCGGTCGGTTAAAGGCTATATGGGGGATCTTTGTTCTGCTCTCCCACATTGGCCAAGTTACCGCATTCGGGAAGAAGCGGTGGGGGAGCTCACACGGGGCGTCACCCCGCGTGGCCCTGCCGAGCGTACGCCCGGGTTCAAGAAACTCGCCCCCCTCCCTCCCCCCCTCCCCCCCCAGTGCTTCAACCAGCACGCCGGGAGATGGACTCGGACCGGGGAAGCCTCCGGCCCGCACGACGGCCGTGCCGTGGGCAACTGCCTGGCCGAGCGCCCCGCAAATGAACCGCAATCTCACCGTGACGGTTCACCGACAGTTCCCTCTGAGAGCGCACGAGCCGCGTTCTCGGTTAGTCGTCTCGCGGTCCCTCGCCGGCGGTGAGCAACGATGTCGCCGCGCGGGTGTGGCGCGCACACAGAGGCAAAGGTCCTCCCCACCCACCGGATAGCCCACACAGGCCGTTGGGGCAAGTGCTATCGGCGAGCAGAACCTGTATGAAGGCCGAGCAGAGCTGTGCACGAGGGGGGTGGTGTGGCCACCACCACCACCACCACCACGCCCGGCCGGTCCGACCACCTTTGTCTCCCCAGTCTCTGGGTCTCTGTGTGAGGCTATAGGCATCAGTTTTCCTGAGGTGCTGGATTGCGCGGGGGCCGATGGGACGGGTGGAGGGGTAGTGCAGCAGTTCACAAGCATCTCCCCCCCCCCACCGCACCCCCACAGGGCAAGGCCGGTGCGTGACACACGCAGAGGAGGAGGCGGAAGAAGAAGAGGAGGAGGCGGCGGAGGAGGAGGAGCGAGTCGGAAGGAGTCGGCAGGTGATACGGGGCACATGGAGGACGGTGGAGCACAGCGTGGGGTGGGGCTGGAGGAGGTCGAGGGGGGGAGCCCGACCGGGGGGTGGGCTGCGGCAGCGCCGGTGGGGGGGAGCCAGCGGAGCGGTGGGGCTGTCGACGCCGTCCCGCGTCTCCAGGAGAACGGCTTCGGGAGCGGCGGCGCTCACCTCTCGGTCGCTCCAGGTGAGGCCGGCGGTGGCTGGGAAGGTGTTGGCCACACTCCCCTGGTGGTGTGCAGGAGGTCGTGGATTCGACCCCGACCCCTGGCTCCTGCTGTGCATTTGGAGTTTGCGGTGTCTCTCTCTCATCATCACCATCATCACGGTGGCTTGGAGATGTGAACTACCTCGCCTGGTCTACAGGCGGGTTCGTGGATTCGATCCCGACCCGGACGCCTGCTGCTGTATATTATTTGGAGTTTGCGTGTCTGTCTCTCTCTCTCCCCGTGGTCGCGTGGATTTTTCTCCGGGTCCTCCGCTTTCTCCCTCCGCGCTTAGAATCGACGACGTGTGTTATTTGGCTGCTGTTATGAATGTCCACGTGATGACGACGACGAGCCACTTGGTTGGGCTACTACCACCTGTGAAGGCCGCTTCTGAAAAACGAGCTGCATAGCTCAGTGGGTGCCCTCTTACCTCGGCAACCCCCCCTCCCCCCTCTCCCACTGGGGTACCCCCCCATCCTGGGCCCCCCCCCCCCACACACAGGGATCCCCCCCCCCCAGCCCACGTGTGCAGCCCTGATTCGCCTCTCACTCCAGACCATTTCCTGTTGTGGCCCCAGGGAATTCTCCACCGCGCGAGTCTCGTTCACACGCGGCGGCGGTCGCCCCCCCCCACCAACACTGGCCCTGTGTGTGCTACTGGCGGGGGTGGGGGGGGGGGTAAGGGTGGGGGGGATGGGTGGGGGGGGATGGGTGGGGGGGGTCTATGTTGGGGTTTCCTTGGGGACCCTTCGAGCAAGGAGGAGGGGAGGCCGTTAGTCCTCTTGGCGGTGGTCTTGGCGGTGGTCTTGGTGGTGGTGGTGGTGGTGGCGGTGGTGGCCTTGGTGGTGGTGGCGACGGTGGTCTTGGTGGTGGTGGTAGGCCATTGTATGCCGGGGTGGTGGTGGGGGGCGGGGGTCTCACGGTCAAAACATAAAATATCTTAACAAGCTACGCCGTGACAATTACTCGATTGGGATTACACACAGAGCCGCCCGCTGCTGGCAGACTGCTGCCGTGCCTCTTGCAGGCCGGGTGCACAGGGGCAGCTGCCGCCGGGGGTGCCCCCTTTGGTTGTCTGAGACGCGGTGCAAGACGCAAGGCGCTTTGGAGCTGTACAAATGTAAACCCCACGCGCGCACACACACACGCATGCACACACACACGCATGCACACACACACGCATGCACACACACACGCGCACACACACAAACATGCGCACACACACGCGCGCACACACAAACACACGCACACACACGCACACGCACGCATGCACACACACGCATGCACACACACACACGCATGCACAGGGTGGTGGGGCGAGTGGTGCTCGCGTGCGCCTGTTGAGGCCGGAACGGCACACGAGAGGTGGCCAGCATCACACCCGGCCGCCTTTGTCTCTCCCGGCGCTGGTGTTTACACGCACACACAACACACACGCGTGCACACATACACACACACAAACAGACACGCGTGCACACATACACACAGACACGCGTGCGCACACACAAACAGACACGTGCACGGCCACGCTTCACAACAACAGCCGCTATTCGCCACGTCACCGCGGCGCTTGTGCCAGGCTAGGTGCACTCCGAGGCCACGTGAAGTGTTGGAGGCTCGCTGACATGGGGTCACGGGACAGACCCAGGTGCCATGGGTCGACTGACTGAGACGACCGGTAGATGCACCACCAGCGGCCCCTACTTTGCCAACTTGCCGTGCTTTAATTAACACGGCGCTCCGCTCGTTGTTGTGAGAGCGTCGCTCCTCTGCCCTCCGTTGTTGTTGGAGGGCGACTGCCTCCAACTCCCCGGCAGCAGTAGCGTCCTTCACGAGCCTCCTCCACAGAGGCCGGTCTCGACACGGCTGGTACCGATCAAGTCCACTCCACCCACACACGCATACAAACAAAGACAAAGATCCCCCGTATCGCCTATACCAGACTGTTGGAGCCAGTGCTGTTAGCGAGCACCTATGAAGGCTGGAACGGCACACGAGGGGGTGGGTGACCAACACCACGCCCGGCCGCCTTTGTCTCCCCAGTGGCGATGTTTACACAGGTTCGTAGCGCAGCACGCTAACCCCTACACCACCTCTCGCCAACACACACACGTGCACATACACACACACACGTGCACACACACGTGCACACACACACCAATACCAATACCCGCCAAGTGACGGTGACGTCACCAGGGCGCCTGTGCCAGGCCAGGTGCACGTCGAGGCCACGTGAAGTGTCGAAGGCTCGCTGACAGGGGGTCACGGGACAGACCCAGGTGGTGCCAGGGGTCGACTGACTGAGACGACCGGTAGATGCACCACCCGTGCCCCCCACTGTGCCAACTCGCTGCATTTTAGCCGCCCGGCACTCCGCACACACACACGCACCCACCCACCCACACGTGCGCTCGCAAAAGACAAACCAGATGCACGCACGCACAAGCTGGTGAGTCACGCGTGTGCGCGTCGAAACCGCTCCATGGCTCCTTCCCGCGTTAAACCGACGCTGCGAGAGTCGCTGCCCGCGGACGGGAAGGCCGGGCCCGTGGTGGCTGATGGGATGGCTCGAATTGTTCTCTTTGTGTTTGATGTGGAGGGGCAGATCGGGGGTCGTGGGGGAGGGAAGGGTGCAGGACCCGCTCGCGTGTGTCTCTCTCCCCAGCGACGAGCTCCCTGCCTGCCGGATTCCGAGTGGAACATTCATACCGAGCGTCTCTCTCCACATCCTCCCTCCTCGCACTTTGTATCCTCTCTCCACTCCCTCCCTCCCCTCTTTCAAATCTCTCCCTCCCCTCTCCCCACTCTCCCTCCCCTCTCCCAAATCTCTCCCTCCCCTCTTCCAAATCTCTCCATTCCCTCTCCACTCTCTCCCTCCCCTCTTCCAAATCTCTCCCTACTCTCTCACCACTCTCCCTCCCCTCTCCCCACTCTCCCTCCCCTCTCCCAAATCTCTCCCTCCCCTCTTCCAAATTTCTCCATTCCCTCTCCCTCCTCTCCACTCTCTCCCTCCCCTCTTCCAAATCTCTCCCTACTCTCTCACCACTCTCCCTCCCCTCTCCCCACTCTCCCTCCCCTCTCCCAAATCTCTCCCTCCCCTCTCCACTCTCTCCATCCCCACTGTCCTTTCCCACTCTCCCTTCTCTTGCTACTCTCGCCCCTTTTATCCCATCTCACTCCCCACTCTCCCTGCACTCTCTCCTCTCCCCACTCTCTCCCTCCCCACTCTCCCTCCTTGCTCCCCACTCGTGTTAATTATGCAGCATGTTAGTCGTTTTGTAATTATGTGGCATTTTCGATGACTATATGAACACTGTTCCAATCTTCCCACTATCCCTCCTCTCCCAAACTCTCCCTCCCCTCTCCCCACTCTTCCTCCCCTCTCCCCACTCTCCCTCCCCTCTCCCCACTCTTCCTCCCCTCTCCCCACTCTCCCTCCCCTCTCCCCACCAGTGTTAATTTATTCAGCATGTTCGTGTTAGTCAGCAACTACATCCACTGTCTCCACACTCCTTTCTCTCTCCTCTCCCCCACTCTCTCCGTTGTCCTCCCCTGTTCACTCTCCCTTAACTCTCCCTTAACTCTCCCTTAACTCTCCCTTAACACTTGCCTTTCTCTCCACTCTTCCCTCTCTCCCACTACTCCCCCTTTCTCTCCAACCATTTCCTCTCTCTCCACTCTTCCAGCTCACACTTTCTCCCCCCCCCCCCATCTCTCCCTCCCCCTCTCTCTTTCCCCCCGTTGCTCTGTGTGGCATTAGCAGTCAAGGGAAGCACGTGGAGTGGGGAGGGGAGTGGGGGGTGGCGTGGGGGGTCGGGTGGGGGGTCGGGTGGGGGGTTGTGGGGAGTGGGGGGTGGAGTGGGGGGTGGAGTGGGGGGGTGGAGTGGGGGGGTGGAGTGGGGGGGTGGAGTGGGGGGGTGGAGTGGGGGGAGTGGGAGGGGTGGAGTGGGGAGTGGGGGGGGGCGTAAGGGGGGTGGCGTGGGGGGGGGCGTGGGGGGTGGGGTGGGTGGTGGGATGTGCGGAGTGGGGTGGGGGGTGGATTGGGGCTGTGGGAATATTTCGGATTATAGTTGAAAACAGAAATTGCTTCTGTCTCACGCCTTCCCGAGGGTTGTGTTTCTAAAGCTGCCCCCCCCCCCCCCCTGACACACTAATTAGACAAACGCATTAACAACAACAGCAACGCCAATTGTTATCCGAGGAGGGTGCCGGTTGATTCGGGTATGTTTTGGGACGTGAATTCCATCAGCAATGGGAGCTCAAATGGCTCCCCTGTGTTGGAGGGCAAAACTAAACCTGACCCCGGCGTGGAACCTCTACGCCGGGGTCAGGTTTAGTTTTTAGGTGTCGGTGGCGGGCTGCCGACACGGTGGGATTTAAACTCAACAATTAACACTCGACCATATTTTTATTTTGACTCGAAGCTTTCGTGACTGCAGGAATTCATCATATTTTGGTTCTTTCGGTAAAGTCACGTGGATAGAGACGGTCCGCCAGCTGTATTTGTTCACCTGTGGACGATCGCTTGTGTTGCGATGGAAACATCGTGGTTTTTTACCTTTTTATTATTTTCTATCTACGTGACTTTACCGAAAGAACCATAGAATATATATTGTTATTCTTACCGGGTAAGGCCGCCGCCCGGCTGCTATGGAGCTCTTTCTCAGAAGCGACCTGGCCAGCGCAAATGACCGCTCGGACGAAGTGGCTTATCGTCGTGTAGAAACGTAGAGCGGCCCGAATACTATGAACGCGCGGCGTTGACGCCTAATGTGGAGGGGGAAAATCTGAGGACCCGGGCGTAGCAGGCGAGGTAGTTAACATCTCCTAGTTACCGTGATGATGGTGATGATGAGAGAGAGACACAAACTCCAAATATACAGCAGCAGGCGTCAGGGTCGGGATCGAACCCACGACCTCCTGTAGACCAGGCGAGGTAGTTAACATCTCCTAGCCACCGTGATGATGATGAGAGAGAGAGAGAGACACGCAAATTCCAAATCTACAGCAGGCGTCAGGGTCGGGATCGAACCCATGACCTCCTGCGTACCAGGCAAGGTAGTTAACATCTCCTAGACACCGTGATGATGCTGATGATGAGAGAGAGACACGCACACTCCAAATCTACAGCAGGCGCAGGGTCGGGATCGAACCCACGACCTCCTGTATACCAGGCGAGGTAGTTAACATCTCCTAGCCACCGTGGTGATGATGATGATGAGAGACACGCACACCCCAAATATACAGCAGCAGGCGTCAGGGTCGGGATCAAACCCACCACCTCCTCCGTACCAGGCGAGGTAGTTAACATCTCCTAGCCACCGTGATGATGGTGTTGATGAGAGAGAGAGACACGCAAACTCCAAATATGCAGCAGGCGTCAGGGTCGGGTTTGAATCCACAACCTCCTGTATACCAGGCGAGATAGTTAACATCTTCTAGCCACCGTGATGATGGTGAGAGAGAGACACGCAAACCACAAATATACAGCAGCAGCAGGCGTCAGGGTCGGGATCGAATCCATGACCTCCTGCGTACCAGGCGAGGTAGTTAACATCTCCGAGCCACCGTGATGATGATGAGAGAGAGAGACACGCAAACTCCAAATCTACAGCAGGCGTCATGGTCGGGATCGAACCCACGACCTCCTGCGTACCAGGCGAGGTATTTAACATCTCCTAGACACCGTGATGATGCTGATGATGAGAGAGAGACACGCAAACTCCAAATATACAGCAGGCGTCAGGGTTGGGATCGAACCCACGACCTCCTGCGTACCAGGCGAGGTAGTTAACATCTCCTAGCCACCACGGAGCCCCGCATCCCCGATACGGACGGCCCCGTTCTCAGGTTCCGCTCGCTAACAGCAATTGCCCCAACAGTCCGCTCAAGGCTACCTGGGGGATCTTTGTCTTTGTGTGTTACTGCCGCAGGGGTTGTGGGCGAAGCGGGCGGCCCCAGGGAGGAGGCGCACAACGGGTCGTCGCCGTGCTCCGCTCAAGGTGCAGCACATCGCATTAGAGGACTGCAGAGACATCTCGATTTAAAGCTTTCGTGACTGCAGGGATTCATCTTCTTGGTTCTTTCGGTAAAGTCACGTAGAAGGGAAATAATAAAATAATTCAAATAAAACATTATTTTTTCTTTTATTATTTCCCTTCTACGTGACTTTACCGTAGAAGGGAAATAATAAAATAAACACATTTTTATTATTTTATTATTTTCCTTCTACGTGGCTTTACCGTAGAAGGGAAATAATACAATTATAATAAGAGCACATATTTTTTATTTTATTTTATTATTTCCCTTCTACGTGACTTTACCGAAAGAACCAAAAAGAGGACTGCAGGGCTCGGGGAATTATTGGTGGCGCCCGTTCTGGGTGCCTTCTTTATCGCCTGCCTGTGGTTTCCTGTGCCTCTTTGTCTCTCTCTCTCTCATCTTTGTCTCTCTCTCAGGCTAACGAGAAGCTGCGCTCGCTACAAATTATAACTAATTTGTTTAATTTATGAGACCGTGTCAGGCCCGATCCCTCTATCTCAAGATTCCACGCACTCCCCTGCCTCTCCCCTCTCATCTCACTCTACTCCCCTCCACGCACTCTCCTACCTCTCCCCTCTCATCTCAGTCCACTCCCCTCCACGCACTCTCCTGCCTCTCCCCTGTCATCTCACCCCACTCCCCTCCACTCACTCTCCTGCCTCTCCCCTCTCATCTCACTCCCCTCCACGCACTCCCCTGCCTCTCCCCTCTCATCTCACTCCACTCCCCTCCAAGCACTCTCCTGCCTCTCCCCTCTCATCTCACTCCACTCCCCTCCACGCACTCTCCTGCCTCTCCCCTCTCATCTCACTCCACTCCCCTCCATGCACTCTCCTGCCTTTCCCCTCTCATCTCACTCTACTCCCCTCCACGCACTCTCCTACCTCTCCCCTCTCATCTCACTCTACTCCCCTCCACGCACTCTCCTACCTCTCCCCTCTCATCTCACTCTACTCCCCTCCACGCACTCTCCTGCCTCTCCCCTCTCATCTCACTCCACTCCCCTCCACGCACTCTCCTGCCTCTCCCCTCTCATCTCACTCCACTCCCATCCACGCACTCTCCTGCCTCTCCTCTCCCCTCTCATCTCACTCTACTCCCCTCCACGCACTCTCCTGCCTCTCCCCTCTAATCTCACTCCACTCCCCTCCACGCACTCTCCTGCCTCTCCCCTCTCATCTCACTCCACTCCCCTCCACGCACTCTCCTACCTCTCCCCTCCTCATCTCACTCTACTCCCCTCCACACACTCTCCTACCTCTCCCCTCTCATCTCACTCTACTCCCCTCCACGCACTCTCCTGCCTCTCCCCTCTCATCTCACTCCACTCCCCTCCACGCACTCTCCTGCCTCTCCCCTCTCATCTCACTCCACTCCCATCCACGCACTCTCCTGCCTCTCCCCTCTCATCTCACTCTACTCCCCTCCACGCACTCTCCTGCCTCTCCCCTCTAATCTCACTCCACTCCCCTCCACGCACTCTCCTGCCTCTCCCCTCTAATCTCACTCCACTCCCCTCCACGCACTCTCCTACCTCTCCCCTCTCATCTCACTCCACTCCCCTCCACGCACTCTCCTACCTCTCCCCTCTCATCTCACTCCCCTCCATGCACTCTCCTACATCTCCCCTCTCATCTCACTCCACTCCCCTCCACGCACTCTCCTGCCTCTCCCCTCTCATCTCACTCCACTCCCCTCCACGCACTCTCCTACCTCTCCCCTTTCATCTCACTCCACTCCCCTCAATGCACTCTCCTGCCTCTCCCCTCTAATCTCACTCTACTCCCCTCCACGCACTCTCCTGCCTCTCCCCTCTCATCTCACTCCACTCCCCTCCACGCACTCTCCTACCTCTTCCCTCTCATTTCACTCCCCTCCACGCACTCTCCTGCCTCTCCCTCTCTGTCTCTATAATCCCTGCCCCCCCCAACTCTCGCTGGACTCTAAATGGGGGGGGGCTGTGCTGGAAGAGGAGATGGGGGTAGGGGGAGCAGCGTGGGACAAAGCAGTGCTGTTCATTTCTCTCTCCTCATACGCTCTCTCTCTCTCTCCCCGCTCGCTTTCTCCCCTCTCTTTCTCTCTCTCTCTCCCCCTGTATTCTCTCTCTCCCCGCTCGCTCTTTCTCTCTCTCTTTCTCCCCCCCTGCTCTCTCTCTCTTCCCGCTCGCTCTCTCTCCCCGCTCGCTCTTTCTCTCTCTTTCTCTCCCCCTGCTCTCGCTCTCTCCCCGCTCTCTCTCCGCGTGCTCTGCAACGTCGTTGCGTCGCTCCCGGCAACCGGCGAGGCTCGTTGATAAACTCGGACGATGTTCTGTAATGTCCGGTTCCCTTTCTGCCGCGTAAAACTATCGAGGGATCACCGAGCGAGCACCGAACAGGCAGTGTGGGCAGCGGGTCGAACGGAGATTCGACCGGCGGTTGGGGCTTAAATCTCTCCTGGAATATTCTCCGGCTCGCTGGCAGAATTTGGGTTGGTGGCACGTGACCACCAGATGCCACGGCCCCATCGCGAGAGGAGCGAGAGAGCGATGGTGGACGTGGTGTGCCGTGTGTGGGGATCGTGAAACCCACAATTAACCCCCACGTATTTTTTTAAACACATTTTTTAGTGAGATTTAGATTCGTCGCGTTTGTGTCCTTTCCCTTTAGTTTCTCAACGATTATTATCATCACCAACATCACCATCATCACCATCATCACCACCATCATCATCCCCACCACCATTATCACCATCATCATCATCATCATCCTCACCATCATCATCACCATCATCACCATCATCATCACCATCATCAATCATCATCACCATCATTACCACCATCACCATCATCAATATCATTATCATCAACATCATCAACATCATTACCATCATCGTCATTAGCATTATCATCATCATCACCAACATCATCATCACCAACATCATCATCATCACCATCATCCCCATCATCACCAACATCATCATCACCAACATCATCATCATCAGGAGCCTCGCGCTGTCCAGCCGGTACAACAAGTGTGGACTCCGTCTGTTCCATCGGGTGCTCTGGTTTCCTCCCAAGTGTAAACAATCCATTGTCAGATAACACCTTGCTATGTAGAGGGCCGCAGAGCTTGAACAATGGTTGGTGGTGCCGACTCGTCGCTCGACTCCTGCTGCCTTCCCACCCCTCGTTTGCGGTTCCTCCTCCTGGCGCTTCTGAGTCGTCCTCTGTCTCTCTCTGAGTCGTCCTCTCTCTCGAGTCGTCCTCTCTCTCT
The DNA here is from genome assembly GCF_015708825.2 of Lethenteron reissneri. Classification (NCBI taxonomy): domain Eukaryota; kingdom Metazoa; phylum Chordata; class Hyperoartia; order Petromyzontiformes; family Petromyzontidae; genus Lethenteron; species Lethenteron reissneri. The sequence goes on from NC_083839.1 coordinate 7,504,288, forward strand.
CTCTGAGTCGTTCTCTCTCGAGTCGTCCTCTCTTTGAGTCGTCCTTTCTCTCTGAGTCGTCCTCTCCGAGTCGTCCTCTTTCTCTGAGTCATCCCCTCTTATTCTCTGAGTCGTCCCCTCTTATTCTCTGAGTCGTCCTCTCTCTCGAGTCGTCCTCTCTCTCTGAGTCGTCCTTTCTCTCTGAGTCGTCCTCTCTGAGTCGTCCTTTCTCTCTGAGTCGTCCTCTCTCTCTCGGAGTCGTCCACTCTCTGAGACGTCCTCTCTCTCTCTCTCTCTCATTAAAGGTTGACATCGTTTCCATTATTACCCTCATCATCATTATCATCACGAAATAGCGGCGTGTGTTCCCCAATCCGCGTCATTTCTATTCCCGTCTCTCCGCGTTCCGTGGTAGCGCTGCACCCGCGCGCCACCTCTCCCTCGCCCCTCTGTGCACTTTTTAGAAGATCCCGTCCGCGGTTCCTTCGTGGTGGATTCCTGAGCCGATCCCGGGGGGGGGGGAGTAGGGGGGGGTCGTGGTGGCCCTCTCCCTCTACGATGATGTCACGGCGCTCCGCCGAGACCGCTCTCATCTCTCTCTCTCGGGAGGGGGGCGTGCGGGCGGGCGTGCGCGGTTCATCATCTGCGAGTTTTCGTTCCCGCTCTCACCGGTCCGCCTCGTTATCTTGCAGAAGCCGTGAGCGAGGAAGGCAGTGACCAGGCCTATGGAGCTTCCGGCAAGGTACGGTGGCGCTGACCGGATCCCAAATATCAAACCCCCGTTCTCTTCGCTCTGCGTGCCCTGCACTGACGGCTCGTACATGCATGCCAGCGATGAGTCTCACGTCTCCCTCGCTCGACAACAACAGCAGCTGCCGTTCGCCGCCACGTGGCGGTGACGTCGCCGCGGAGCTTGTGCCAGGCTAGGTGCACTCTCAGGAGGCCGCGTGAAGTGTGGAATGCCACGATGACAGGAGGCCACGGGACAGAGCCAGGGTGCCGAGGGGTTGACAGATGATTGGTCGCTCGTTCACAATCGCCCAGACACGAGTATCGGATGAGAAGATTGCCGATCTTTTTTTTACGTTCAGAATATTGCGATCTTTTGCATGCAGCTGGCGTGAACATTGCGGGCACTGCCCCTCCCCCATCCCGCCCCCCCCACCCTCCCACCAAGGGCACCCCCAGTGGCAGATGTCCCTGTGCGGCGCAAGGTAGCACGGCGCCCGGCCTAAAATCTGGCAACGAGTCTACCAGTAGTAGGTGGGATGGGGAGGAGGGGGGTGTGGGGTTGACGGACTGCTGCCTGCTGCTGCCTGCTGCTGCTGCTGCTGCCTGCTGCTGCTGCTGCTGCTGCCTGCTGCTGCCTGCTGCTGCTGCCTGCTGCTGCCTGCTGCTGCCTGCTGCCTGCTGCTGCCTGCTGCTGCCTGCTGCTGCCTGCTGCTGCTGCCTGCTGCTGCCTGCTGCTGCGTGTGCGTGCGAGATCCCTCCCTGGAGTGTCTTAGCGCCGTCGTCTTTTCGAACATCGGCAACGTTCGGGAGACCGCGACCGCCCCCTTGCCGAGCGGGGGCCACGGGATCTCCGCAGTGCCGGATTATCCCAGTAGCAAAAGCAGCTACATAAGTAGTAGCTACACATGTAGTAGCTACACATGTAGTAGCTACACATGTAGTAGTAACTACTACACGTGTAGCTACTACATAGCTACTACATAAGTAGTAGCTACTACTTATGTAGTAGCTACACATGTAGTAGCTACACATGTAGTAGTAACTACTACACATGTAGTAGTAGCTACTACATAGCTACTACATAAGTCGTTGCTACTACTTATGTAGTAGGTACTACATATGTAGTAGCTACGGGCCCCGCACTTTCAAGGGCCCCGCACTAAATGCTTTCAAGCTATCAATTCCGGTTCAGTGATTCTGCACTTGCTCTATGACTACAGTACTATACTGCCTTCGACTTTTATGAACGACCGGGTGTTTTAAGGTTAGCGATTTATCGTATTATCTGGCTGTATAGCAAATAAAAAAATACAATTGCTTTACTATGCAAGTGAAAAATTGTGTTTTAATATTCAAGTGTTTTTAATTTATTTGGGGCCCCTTTATAACAACATATGCTACAGGCCCCGCACCTCGCTTAGTCCGGCACTGGATCTCCGTCGCACACACGGCGAGCCAATTTGGCCCCGGCGTGCGCATTTACGGGTTGAGTGCGCGCGGGTGGCCGGTATTGACCGGGGCGGCCCGCCTGATGCGCACCGCGCTCCGGCCGTGCGCGGCCCTCCTTCCCCAGGACGCCAAGATGGGGGAGCGGCGCTCCGGCCTTCCCAAGCCGACCGCCATCCCCAAGCCCATCCCGGCCACCGCCGCTGCCGCCACCACCACCGGCACGAAGAGCGGCGCGCCCCGCCCGCCCCACAAGTGAGAACGCTCGCGCTCGCTCACTCGCTCACACTAGCTCGCTCACACTAGCTCACTCGCTCGCTCGCTCATTCGCTCACTCACACTCGCTTGCTCACACTCGCTCGCTCACACTAGCTCACTCGCTCGCTCACTCACACTAGCTCAATCGCTCACTCACTCACACTCGCTCACTCACTCGCTCGCTCATTCGCTCACTCACACTCGCTCGCTCACACTCGCTCGCTCACACTAGCTCACTCGCTCGCTCACTCGCTCACTCACTCGCTCACTCGCTCACACTCGCTCGCTCACACTCGCTCGCTCACACTCGCTCACTCACTCACACTCGCTCACACTCGCTCGCTCAAACTCACTTGCTCACTCTCGCTCGCTCACTCACTCACACTCGCTCACTCTTGCTCACTCACTCTCGCTCACTCACTCGGTCACTCACTCACACTCGCTAATTCACACTCACTCGCTCACACTCGCTCGCTCACTCACACTCGCTCACTCATGCTCACACACTCGCTGACTCACTCGGTCACACTCGCTCTCTCACACTCGCTCGCTCATGCTTGTTCACTCACACTCGGTCGCTCACACTCGCTCACTCACTCATTCACTCTCGCTCACTCATTCGCACTCACTCACACTTGCACTCACTCTCACACGCTCGTTCACACTCGCTCACACTCACTCACTTATACAAAGACAAAGACCCCCCGTATAGTCTTAACAGACTTGGGGCAAGTGCTGTTAGCGAGTAACACCTATAAAGGCCAGCACGGCGCAAGAGGGGGTGGGTGACCAGCACCACGCCCCTCTCCTCTCTCTCCCCTCTCCTCTCTCCTCTCTACCCTCTCACCTCTCTCCTCTCTACCCTCTCACCCCAAACCTCTCTCACCACTTTCCACTCTCTCCCCTCTCCCCCCCACACTCCTCTCCACTCTCCCCTCTCCTCACTCTCTCCCCTCTCTCTCCCCTCTCTCCCCTCTCACCCCACACTCCTCTCCCCTCTCCCCCCCACACTCCTCTCCACTCTCACCTCTCTCCACTCTCTCCCCTCTCACCCCACACCCTTCTCCCCTCTCCACTCTCCCCCCCACACTCCTCTCCCCTCTCCCCTCACACTCCTCTCCACTCTCCCCTCTCCACTCTCACCTTTCTCCACTCTCTCCCCTCTCACCCCACAACCTTCTCCCCTCCCCCCTCCCCCCTCTGCCCCCACGCCCCGCAGGCATCACCTCGCCGCCGCAGGGAGCAGCGTCGGCGCGGGGCGGCGGCGGCGCCAGCTCCTCGCAGCCGTCATCAGCAGCATCGTCGGCAGCGGGGGGCGGGGGAGGTGGGGGCGGGGGAGGAGGTGGGGGCGGGGGAGGGAAGAGTTCGTCGTCGTCGTCGAAGCCGTCGCGACCCCGCAAGAAGAGCGGCACCACGACCCCCACGACCCCGGGCACCCCCGGGAGCCTCAACCACTGGAGCGGGATCCTCACCCCGCTGAGCCGCCCCCACTCCACGCCCACGCCCGTGCGGTGAGCGGGGGGTGGGGGGCACGGGGGCTGGGGGGCACGGGGGAGCGTGGGGGAGCTTGTCGGCCACCCAATTTCTGTGGGGCCACGGGGAGACGGTGGCGTGTGGGAGCGCGGTGGTGCTGGGGGAAGAGGTACAGGTGCCCCCCCTCCCCACCCATGCCCCCCTCCTCACCCGTGCCCCCCTCCCCACCCCCCACTCGTGCCCCCCCCTCTCCCCACCCCCCTCCTCCAAGGCCCACGCCCCCCTCAACACATTTTTTGTTAGATATTCAAATGAGCAAAGTAAAAAAAATCCATAAATTAACATAAATTATAGCAAAGTAGGGTGATGCGCACGTGTCTGTATCTGTGTATACGTGTCTGTGTGTGTGCGTGTGTACGTGTCTGTGTATACGTGTCTGTGTGTGTGTATACGTGTCTGTGTATACGTGTGTGTGTACGTGTCTGTGTGTGTGTGGGTATACGTGTCTGTGTATACGTGTGTGTGTGTATGCGTGTGAGTGTGTGTGTGTTTGTGTATACGTGTCTGTGTATACGTGTCTGTGTGTGTGTATACGTGTCTGTGCGTGTGTGTGTATACGTGTCTGTATCTGTGTATACGTGTGTGTGTGTGTGTTAGCGTGCCATGCTTCTACGAACCCCGCGGCACGCGGTTCGATTCCCGCCCGCGGCCAACGCCAGCGACGTTTATCTGAACCGCTCCTCGGCCTCCCCTAGGTCGACTCGGCCTTTAAGCGAGTACCCCCCGGTGCGGTGCGTAAACATCGGCACCGGGGAGACAAAGGCGGCCGGGCGCGGCGCCTGCTGAAGCGCCGGCCATCAACTCTCGCCCCAACAGCCCGTCACAGGCCTCCGCGGGGCCCCTCTGTCTTTGTGCGCGTTGCAGGGACAAGGTGGCGATCATTCGATCTGCGCCCCGCGCCGCTCGACCCCGGGAGGTCACGACCCCTCCTGCCCAGCTCGACCTCTCACACGTGCGCTCTAAGATATCCTCCCACCACGGCAACGCCAAACACCAGCCTGCGGAGGGGCAGGTGGGGGCGGGGGCAGGTGGGGGCGGGGGAGGTGGGGGAGGGGGCAGGTGGGGGAAGGGGCAGGTGGGGGAGGGGGCAGGTGGGGGCAGGGGCAGGTGGGGGCGGGGGAGGTGGGGGAGGGGGCAGGTGGGGGAAGGGGCAGGTGGGGGAGGGGGCAGGTGGGGGTGGGGGAGGGGGGCAGGTGGGTTCAGGGGGGTCTCTGGGTTCAGGTGGGGGCTCTCAGCTTGCTGCCTGGGTGGGGGTTGTCACGGGGCTCTGCGACTCTGCAGCGCCACCCGCTGGCCGGCCGCCGGGTCGTGAGCGCGTGGGCGGCGGCCTCCACAATTCCAGGCCGCCGTGGGGCTCCAAGCAGCGGGGTCAGGCCGGGGTCAGGCCGGGGTCAGGCCGGGGTCGCAGTGACCACAGCTGCTGCCGCTGCGTGAGCGGCACAAGCCTGGGTTGACTCACCCGCAGTGTTAACCAGCGATCACTCACCTGCAGTGTTAACCAGCGATCACTCACCCCCACCACCGTAGTTCGCTCGCCCACGGGAGCTCGCTTGCTAATCCGCGGGTGTGTGTCCCACGCAGACGCAGGTCTTCAGCGAGAAGCAGGACTACAGCCACGTGAACTCCAAGTGCAACTCCATGGCCAACCTGAGGCACTCCCCCGGCGGAGGGAACGTGAGTGTGCTCTCATTATTACGGCGATAGAAAAAATGTAACGTCGTTTTTTGTCTCCTCTGGGTGCAAATCTCGTCGTCGCTGTCGTTTTGCTGCGACCGTTGAGAGAGGGGGGGGGGTGCGTGGGTTTGAGTGAAAACGCGGTGCGGATTTTGTTACCGACGGCCGGCGCGCTCCTCCTCCTCCCGACGCCGCCGTGTCGTCTGTGCCGCCCGCGCCGCCAGGTCCAGATCACCACGAAGAAGATCGACTTGTCCAACGTGAGCTCCAAGTGCGGCTCCTTCAACAACGTGCGCCACAAGCCTGGTGCGTCCGTGCCCCCACCACCTCCTCCCCCCACCACCAACACCTCCCCCCCCCACCACCTCTTCTCCCTCCCCACCACCACCTCTCCCCCCACCACCTCTCCCTCCCTCCCCACCACCACCTCCCCCCCCCCCCACAACCACCTCCCCCCCCCCCCCACCACCACCTCCCCCTCCCTGTGTCCTCACGACGCGCGCAAGCACACACACAAACACGCACAAACACACACACGCACACACACACACACACAAACACACACGCACGCACACATACGCACACACACACGCATACACACGCACACACACAAACACATAGGTCCCCTACGTAGCCTTTAACCCCGTTCCGATGCACGTCCGTCGTCGTGTGAACGTGCAGACGCGGTTCGTCCACTAGGGGCGCTGGGGCGCCGCCCCACCAAGCAGCTGGAGATGAGAAATTATTTTTCCAATAGAAAATAATTTTCGATAAATTTTTTGTGTTTAAAAAAATCAATGATTCTTTCAACGCGAATTGCCTAATGAAGATAACATTTAAAGTTGTTCGTATTAGAAACCGCCGCAACGCCGCAGTTTGATTTGTATCTCGGGCAGGTCTCAGGGCGACTGTGAATGCGTCCGAGTGAGAGAGATTTCTCTTCATTCGTTGCGATGAGCTTCGCATCGTAGCCACGCCGTGTGAGACCCCATTCAGGGTGGGTGAGGAAGACGCCCGTGGCTGTAATGACGACGTCACGACGTGAGGTTGCACCGTGCACATATAGCAGCTCACGGCTTTTGGCAGCGTCAAAGGGGTTGTGTAGTGTGGACTTGAGGGCCATGGGGACAGCATTTGAGTGCTTTGTTGTTTTGTTTCGCATTGTTTATAAACGCCTACCGTTGGTAGATAAGACAGTTGTATCACTTTCACGGGAAGGCCAATAACATGACGAGGTTTTTCATTATTAGAACGCCACATTGTCAGAGGTCACTTACAACAGCCCCATCTAGTGGAGATGTCACGAGCCGCCACTGCGCAAGTGCACGTCGTCATGCATACGAGTCCACGTGTTACGTCGCCACATGCGTGTTACATCATCGTCCACGTGTTACGTCGCCACACGCGTGTTACGTCGCCCTACGACGCGTCGTACGTGCATCGGAACGGCATCGGAGGTGAAAGGCCACGCGGGAGGGCGCCTGGCACCAGTTTTGTCGCCGGCTATGGTAGAGCGGCGTCGGTGGCGCCGCTACGGTTCTCCGTGGCGGCGCTGCTGCTGCTACTGCTGCTGCTGCGTCTCTCTAAATAACTTGAACGGCGAGCCGCTCGCGCGTGCCGAGGATTCTGCGGCGGGCGGGGAGACGCGCCACCCCCACCCGCCCTGCGACTTGCGGTGCGTCTCGGAACGGGAGAGGGTTCACCGGCTGTCAGGGCGAGCGCCGCTAGCGAGCGGCAGGCGGCGCCTACGAAGGCCGGCACGGCGCACGGGGCGGAGGGGGGGGTGGCCAGCACCACGCCCATTCGGGGTCACTTTTCCATCGCGAGTGGCGACGTTAACCCCTCATTTGAGGCTGAGTCGACCTCAAGGAGGCCCAGGACCGGTTCGGATATTCGTCATTAACTCCGGCTGGCGTCCTTCCCCTGGCGCGGCGCTGCACCACGAACCCGGACACCCGAGTCCAACCGTTCCCGCGTCTCCCCTTCGTCAGCTCGTCATCATCGCCGGGCCTGGTTCCGGCCGCCCCCCGCTCCTCCGTCGGCACCATCGTAGGCGCTCGCGGCACTTGGCCTCACAAGCATTTCCGCTGAGGCTGCGCGCGTTGGGGGGACCTTTGTCTTTGTGCAGGCGGAGGGAACGTGCAGATCCAGAGCCACAAGCTCGAGTTCAAGGATAAGGCCAAGTCCAAGGTGGGGTCCTTCGACAACACGACCCACACGCCGGCGGAGGCAACATCAAGGTAACGTGGGTCCTGGTGCGAGCGATCACATCGCAGCCACTTGGCGGGAAGCGTGGGGTGAGGCCACCGTTCGCTAGTTCGCTCGCTCGTGCGGGGACTAAGTACCCCCCGTGTAGTCTCAGCAGACTTGGGGGCAAGTGCTGTTAGCGAGCAGCACCCGTGAAGGCCGGCACGGCGCACGAGGGGGCCGGTGGCCAGCACCACGCCCCTCACACCGCCTCTCCTCTCTCCACTCTCCACTCTCACCCCTCTCCCGGCTCCAGTCTCACCCCTCCACTCTCCACTCTCACCCCACGTCCCTCACACCCCCTCTGCTCTCTCCACTCTCCACTCTCACCCCTCTCCCGGCTCCAGTCTCACCCCTCCACTCTCCACTCTCCACTCTCCACTCCCACTCTCCACTCTCCACTCTCCACTCTCACCCCACGCCCCTCTTCCGTCTCCACTCTCACCCCTCCACTCTCACCCCACGCCCCTCTCCCCTCTCACTCCACGTGCTGCAGGCATCACACACAAACGCTGTAAAAGTCCCTCCGCTTGGCTCGCCAGGAGAAGGCGGTGACACGTAGACACTCCGCCTCTTCTGTATTGGATGGGGTAGAGGAGCGCAGAGCTCGGGCAATTCTCAGTGCCGGCTTCTCGTCACCGTGTGGCTGCTGCTACTGCTGCTGCCTTCCCGCTCGCCTGTGGTTCCTCCTCCCCCTCCTGGCACCTCCAAGTAGCCCTTTCCTCTCTCTCTCCCCGAGTCGTCCCCTCTCCCCCCTCCCTCGCTCTCTCTCGCCGCGAGCGAGCGGTGGACACCGTACGAGCGAGCGCCGTGCTTCTCACGTCGCCCCGGCGGCTCGAGTGGGGCCCCACCGCCGTTTCTCGCGTAAACACGCGTGTCGTGTGTGCGTATGTGCGTGTCGTATGTGTGCGTGTGTCTCCCGTGCGTGTCGTGTGTGTGTGTGCGTCTCCCGCGTGTGTGTCGTGTGTGTGTGTGCGTGTCTCCCGCGTGTGTGCGTGTCTCCCGTGCGTGTCTCCCGTGCGTGTCTCCCGTGTGTCGTGTCTCCCGTGCGCCGCGTCTCCCGTGCGCGCCGCCGCAGATCGAGAGCCACAAGCTGAACTTCCGCGAGTCGGCGCGCTCGCGCACGGACCACGGCGCCGACATTGTGTCGGCGGGTCACACCCCGCGCCGCCTCAGCAACGTGAGCTCCGCGGGCAGCGCCAACCTTCTGGAGTCGCCGCGCCTCTCCACACTCGCCTCCGACGTGTCGGCCGCCCTCGCCCAGCAGGCGCTGTGACAGCCCCCCCCCCCACCCACCCTCACCGCCCCCCCACCACCAAGCCTGCCCTACTCCCCCTCGAGCGATGGCTCCCTTCTTGTTTCTACCCCGCTCACTCTCTCCTCTCTCTCCTCTCTCGCTTCCCCCGTCTCTCGCCGATTGACCTTCGTTTGCCTCTCTTCTCACTCGGACCCATCCTCCCACTCTCCACTTTGTCTCTCTCCTCCCTACTATCGTCCCCCCCCCCCACCACCTCCGCTCTCTCCTCTCGCCTGTCTTGATCCCCTCCCTCCATCCCTGAGTGAGTCCGAGCTGAGCTCCGGGCGGCTGGGCGGTTGTGTGGTCTTTGTCCCGAGCAGTCGGACAGAATCCCCAGCGGGATCTCCATGAATCTCCACGCCTCATATAGCTCTCCGTAGGTCACGTGGGAGAGCGCTCCGCCTCCCCGTCACCGTCTCCCCGTCACCGTCACCGCCTCCCTGTCACCTTCACCGTCTCTGTCACCGTCTCTGTCACCATCTCCCTGTCAACGTCTCCCTGTCACCGGGGGAGTCGTTTAGATTCACTCGGAGGCGGTGATGAATCGGAAATTCCGCCACCGGTTAAGGTGTTGGTTAAGGGAACCGGATAAGGGAACTTCTTGTTTAAGGGACCAGTTAAGGGACCAGTTAAGGGAACGGTTAAGGGACTGGTCAAGGGTCCAGTTAAGGGTCCAGTTAAGGAGCCGTTTAAGGGACCAGTTCAGGCGACTGGTTAGTTTGTAGTGATGATGATGTTGTTGTTGTGGGGCTGTAGCGGCGCGCTGGAGACGATCGCGAGTTGGGAAGTGCGAATTTGAGAACGCACATTGACCCATCGCTCCCTTCAACGGTGGAAATTCCACATTCCCATGGCGGTGGGAGCGGTGGGGGCAGTCTTTCCGTACGTCAATAACGACGGCTATAGCGACAACCCACCCTCGTGGACCCGGTCGCACAGTTTGTATCCTGGCTCGTGACCCACGGGCAAAGTTTACCTGCTCCGTCGTGCTCGCCCGTGCCTCTCCGCTGCTGGACGGATTCCTCGTCCATCCAGAAGTTGACGACGACGATGCCCAGTGCCGGATTAAGCTAGTGCGGGGCCTGTAGCATACGATGTTATTAAAGGGGCCCTAAATAAAATACAACACGTAAATATGAAAACACTAACTTTTTTTTTACTTTGCATAATAAAGTAATTGTATTTTTTCATTTGCTATACAGCCAGATAATACGTGAAATCGCTAACCTTTAACACCCGGTCGTTCGCAAAAGTTGAAGGCGGTATAGTACTATAGTAATAGAGCAAGTGCACAAACACGGAACCGGAATTGATAGCTTGAAAGCATTTAGCGCGGGGCCCTTGACAGTGCGGGGCCCGTAGCATGTGTAGCTACTACTACATGTGTAGCTACTACTATATATGTAGCTGCTACTACATGTGTAGCTACTACTATATATGTAGCTACTACTACATATGTAGCAGCTACTACATATGTAGCTACTTGTGCCACTAGGATAATCCGGCACTGACGATGCTGATGTCGTCGTTGTACGTGCCGAGCGGACGCCCCGGGTGGGATTTGTACTCGTCAGCCTCTCGCGTTGGCCGCGGCGCCGCCCCTCCTGCTGCCCGACGAGGAGCGCGTGCCGACGTGCGTGTCGGCACGCGCCCCTCGATGCCCGCGAGCGCCAGCGGGAACGGTCCGCTGGCGTCGCCATCGCGCCTCTCGGTCTCCGATCGCGCGCCCAGGGGTTTATTTATTCGCCGTGAGGTCGTTTGCCGTGCGGGCCGTCGACTCCTGTGGTGGGGGGGCGGGGGGGGGGCGGAGGTGAACCGGGACTTGGTCGCGGTCGGGACTCGGCGAATACTCGGCGAGGACTCGGCGAGTCCTTGGGGGAGACTTTCGCCGTCCCCACACGCCGGGGGGGGGGGCACCCCCCCCACAGTACGCCGGATGAAGGCTTCGTGGTCGTTTGACCATACTTCACCGCGCTGGTCAGTGCAGGTCAGTGAAGGTTACGGGGGGGGGGGGGGGATCAGGTTCAGACGTCGTTGGAACTTTGACTGCCGGGTTTGTAGCGCGGTGCGTTAATCGCGGCACCACCGCTCCACCCCCGGCACTGCTGTAGGTACGGTTGGCCTCGCGCTAACGTTAGTTGGACGACGCTTTCACGTTTGTAACCGCTCGCTAGTACGATTTAAAATAATATTTAATTTTGAATAATAACGAGAATAGTCGACTATCCCTTGGCAATTCCACTGCTGGATGAAGGCCTTTCCCATGCTCTTTTCAACCACGGGGGGGGTGGGGGTTGTTTGACCATACTTCACCAGGCTGGTCAGTGTGGGTCGATGGTGCGGCGCGCCCATGACCCCACGTGTTTCGGGAATTGTTGGAACTCATCGCCGCCAGGTTCATAGCGCAGTGCGCTAACCGCTAGGCCCACCGCTCCTCCCCCCCCCCCCCCCCCCCCCCCCCCCCCCGCTTTAAGACGTGTTACCGATAGCGTTTTTAGCAAAAATTTGACAAATTTTATTTGGCGATGAACCGGCTGCTGCGGCTGCTGCGTTGGCAGTGGCGCACAAGCACAATTAGCAGAAGGAAAGCACTCGACACGACTCCGTCTCAGTGACCACACGTGTGTGCGTGTGTGCGTGTGTGTGTGTGCGTTGGCTTCAACGAAAAAAAACATAAATTATAATATAACAGGCGACCTTCGGGGCAATGGTCCCTTCTTAACGGAACGGTGCCCGATTCGCAAACGTGAAGGAGGAGAAGGGAGGGAGGGTGCCATCATCAGCGCAGAGGCGATGACCCGCCACTCAGCGACTCCCGGACGCAATCATCCGCCTCATCAACCACCTCGCTGTAGAATGACCGCTGTTGCTCTACGCCAGCGGTCCTCCATTGCAAGGCCCCCGCGGGCCACTGGCGGCCCCTGGCGTGCAGCCCCCTGACAATACACAAAGATTTACACCCCCTCCCCATCATCATCGTGCTGCTGTCAAACTCCCCAATGGTTTCAAATGTGTGGCGGCCCTCCTCACACTGATGATGTCGTATCGGCGGCAAAAGTGCCCCCTAACAACGCCAGTCGCCATACGTCGGCAAACGAGACAGCACACAAACGACGCTTCGTCGTAGAAAGGTCATTGCCTGAAATGTCGCCTGTTACAGATATTTTTTTTTGCCTTTCAGGGCCACGCACGCACGGATGTACGCGCGTGGCATCGTCGCTGACGCGGAACGCGTTCAGAGTTCCGTGTTCGCTAACCGAGGTCAGACCGCCCACCGAGGCTCGGCGTGACGGGCCCGTCTCCGGACCAGTCCTCCCGTGAACTTTTAGTCTCCGTCGTCTGTGTGTGCGTGTGTGCGCGTGCGGGCGTGTGTGTGCGTGCGTGTGTGTGCGTGTGCGCACGCGCGTTGTATAAAATATTTTATACGGTACTTGTATTTAACGGGAAAAATAGAGCCTCTCTGGGTAGCTTTACGTAACCAATTTGTATAATTTCTAGGTCGTTTGTTGTTGTTGTGGAGGTTGTTTTTGTTGTCCCATGGTGGCTTTGTTTGGGCAGTCTTCCGAAAGTCCGGCGGGCGAGGGGGGGAACGGGCGCGGAGATGGAGGGGGTCCAGGGTTCGGGCTGAATGGATGGAATCTGACCCAAATAATCCCGCCCGTACATACGTGTGTATGTTGAACTTCTTTCGCACCATACGTAGCCAGCCGAGCTTCCCGGAGGTGCGGGACTACGAACTCCATCCCATGTCGGTCCTTCCACGTAAAAAAAAAAAAATTCCACACATCCCATCAGCCACACACGACGACAGGGGGCAGCATTCTGTTCGGACCTCTTGGCCCCCCGCTCCGATAGCCCCCCCCCCCCCATCGTAGCGATGAACGACGAGACGTTGACCGTCAAGCGGCGTCGCTACCGCGCGCCCCTCTTCACAGTAAACCGGTCACATTGACAGCCCCCCCCGAGGGCGGTTTACTCCCCATCAACTTGGCAGACGCAAGCGGCGCTAAAGGACAGAGAACTATTTGCAAATATGAGAACACGTTATTCATAGCGACAGCCCCCCCCCCCTCGTCCTCCGTGCCAGCGAGTTAGCCGCGTCCGAGGACAGACGCCACGCACGTCACGGGGATTCGCGCGGATGTTCCGCACTTGCTGGATCATTTGCACTTGTTACTACAATCCATCGCTGTTCACAGATCGCTCGCGAACTTAGGCGTCCTGGGATGTTTTTTTTTAGCCCTCCATTAGACGAGGCTTGAAATTTTGCTGCCCTAACCTGGATTTGGGTATTTTTTGGTGTGTGTCCTTGGTGTCGTTTTTTTTTACGAATGTTGGCGTCAACACTGGGACCGTGACGCCGGCAACGCGCGGGCCAATCCGTCGTTCCGAGGGCCCCCCCCCCCCCCCCCCCCCCCGGTGGCAGCGGTCCCTGTGTGACACGAGGCGACTCGGCACGTGGTTCGCATTGGCGGTTGGGCACAGCTGCTGCACGCTCGTTGACCTCCCCGCTAATGTGGCCGCTCACCCAGCAGACACGGGACGTTGGGGGTTACAACGTTCTGCCAACGTTGGACGCCAACGTTGGGCAAACGTTGGTCCATCAGCTCCGACTACACGCCGACGTTGGCATGTTTAACCGGGTAAGCCATATTGTCCACCCAGGAGAGGTGATCACGACGATGGCGATGATGGGCCGTGCCTAACCACGGGACCTGAGTTTGAACACCCCACGTCCACCCGTCACTGTCGGATGGCAGCAGCAGCAGCAGCAGCAGCAGCACCAACGGGTGAACTCTCGCGCGTGTGCGCACACGCGCGCACAATTAATTTCTCAACCTTGCGCGAGTGGCGGCACGGCTGGTGGTCGCAAGTAGCCCTAGAGTTAGTGGATTTATCATCATTATTATTAATAATAATTATTATTACTGTCGCGCGTTCGCATGTGTAATCTGTCGCGACGCGGGCGTGGGGGGGGGGCGTGGGGGGGGGGTCGCGGGGGGGGCGGGCTGGGGGCGGAGGCTGGGGGCCTATGCCGTTTGCCGAAAAGTATTAACTCGATTGTACGGATATATATAGAGGGACGCCGTTGAGATGTTTTTATTGTCGTCGTTACGCGAGCTTGTACCCCCCCCCCCCCTCCGAGTGATGTTTAGCCTCGTGACGTTTTTACTAAACGCGTCGATATTGGGGGGGGCGGGAGAGGGAGTTGTGGGGGGCGGGCGGGCGGTATAAATGTCGTCGTTCTAAAACGCTCGGTCACCGTTTAACCGTTGTTTACCGATAGCGCCACGCACGATCCGGACTTCCCCGCCCGTCACATTCCGCTTGCTTGTGACCACTGTACCGCTTTAAACGCATGTTTGTAACAAACACCCCCCCCCACCCCTTCCGCCGAATGTCCTTTTATATATATAAAAAAAGTTACAATCTTTATACGAGCTGAAACACACTAACCTAACGTTTCCCCGGTGGTGGTGGTGGTGGTAGATTCCGCGTGCGGTAGTAACTGCGGTGCGGTCCGTCCATTAACGCGATCGTCCCTCTCGTCGCGAGGTTGAGAGTTACTCGTGCACTGCAGTCGGGACAGCTGTTTCAGCTCGTCGTGAAACTCTGCCAACGAGTCCCCCCCCCCACCCGCCCCGTATAACGGTCGTCGTCGTGGTTCGTGAATACTATTATCGTTGCTACTCCTACAACCAAATTGGCGATGCTCATTTTCGCCGAGGTGACGGCGGGAGATGGACGGGAGTTAAGTTTTGATTTCTCGGAGTCGCGAGTCGTGCCCGGCGTCCTCGCTTGACGAACGTGTCGTTGACCCGACTCGGCCATGTTTCTCGAGAAAGCCGGAAGGGGGGCGTGGGAGGGTGGCAGCGGACAGGGGCACGGCCGGGTACGTTCTCGTCTTCTCCCAACGTCTCTCCGGCGATGGCACGCGGCCGGCGGGTTCGCGCGGTCGGATCGTCCCGCGGAATAGTCGTCGCGTGCGGTGCGTCGTCCGCGGTGCTCCCCGTTGCTCGTCCGCCGTGCTGATTTTTGTTGTTGACCAGAACCGTCTTTGAGTGCCGATTCTTTTTTTCAGAGCCGAAAGATTTGGTGTCGGGAGTTTTTCTTTGTGTCGAGAACGTTTTTACAGAGGCGGGGGTTCGATTGGCTTCGGCGGGGGGGTAAATGTTGGCACGCGCTCATAAACGGGTTTAAAAATCGACAACCGATGGCTCGAATCGGCGGGGATAGCAGCACGGACGCAAACACGACACGTGCGTGCGTTCGTAGATTAGCCTAACAACCCTCGCACGGCCGTCGAGCTACAATAGTTTAATCGCCATATTCCTGCTGCGCAGCTTTGCTTTCCGGGGCTTCCTCATTGGCTCTGCCCCTGGATGTGAGCGCCGATTCCACCAATTGTTTGCCGTGTCGGTCGCTCTTCTGACGGCGAAGGACGTTGGCTGCCGGCGTCAACCCGTCGCCTCGCACATAACCGGGAAGACCGCCACGGTGTTTTCCGTTACCCATTTTCCTTTCTCTTCCTCCTCTCCCCAATAATTCCGCGGCAAATGACGAGAGACGCCTTGACGGGGACCAGGCGGGCCTGAATTTCACCGGCGCCTTTGGCCTGCGTGACTGCTGCTTGTGCCATTAACTTGGTGTCGCACCAGAGTTCTAGCTGGTGCTTAATGTCCTCACCACACTGACCTGACCATGAAACCTGCTTCCCCGTGCGTCCCCAATCGTGGCAGTGCTAGGTTAGCCCCACCGGTGCACTGGTCAAGTCACCGATGTGCCCGGTTTCAGGTGGGTGTGTAGTCGTGTGCACGTGTCTTTGTGTATGTCGTGTGTATGAGTGGGGAGGGGTGGTGCAGTGGTTCGCGCGCTGCGCTACGAAACCGGCGATCCGAGTTCGATTACCGCTCGCGGCCACCACCAACACCAAGTGACGATTATCTGAACCGGTCTTGGGCCACCCCTAGGCCGACTCGGCCTCAAATGAGTAGCTGGTGCGATGCGGACACATCGCAAATGGAGAGATAAAGGCGGTCGGGCGTGGTGCTGGCCACCCATCCCCTCGTGTACCGTTCCGGCCTTCATAGGTGCTCGCTAACAGCACCTGCCCCAACAGCCTGCTTCAGGCTATACGGGGGGGATCTTTGTCTTTGTATGTCGTCCACCCTCCTCGCCGTCCCCCCAAGTAGGTGACTTGTGGTGCCCGGTCGGTCTTCCCCGTCGTAGCGGTGGACTTAACCCCTCGCATGGCCTCGTCCATTTACCGTGTTGTCCACCACCACCACCACTGCCTCACCTCCTCCCCCGGTTCGCTGTTCTCGCGTTGTGAATGTGCTGCGTTCGGTTAGTGCCGTTAGCTTCCCAGCATCCCAGTGCCGTGTCCTGTAATCGTCCGCCTGAGAAAATAAACCCACCATCTGTAACACCCAGCTTCTTTGCGCTGTCGGTTCTTTCTGGTGCGAGTTCTTTTAAAAACACTCTACCCCTTTTTCCACTGGCACATCCGAACCGAGCCAGCGCGGGTTACCCTCACGGTACAGGTGGCTTTACCCGCTGGCTCTTCTCTGATAAAAAAAAAACTTTTCCACTGCCGCATCTAAACTAAACTCATTTAACTATTTTTTTTTTCCCCAGGTAAGGCCCACTGAGCTATATAGCTCTTTTTCAGAAGCGATCTGATCATCACAAATTATAGCCCAATGAGAAGTGGCTTATAATGCGTAAATGTATAGCAGCCAAATACTCTAAACGCACATTGATTCTGAAGGTGGAGGGAAAAACCGAATACAATCAAACTCCAAATATAGAATAGGCGTCGGGGTCGGAATTTAACCAACGACATCCTGTATAGCAGGCGAGGTAGTTAACATCTCACTAAGCCAGCATGTGGGCCCGCATGCTACAGGTGATTGTTTTTTTCCCACACTGGCCATTTGCCTCGCAAGGCTGCTGAACCTGGCCCCACTTGGCCAGATTCAGGCGACGTCCGTGGCCGCTGTGGCTCCGGCCACATCAGCTCCACGCCAATCCCGGAGGCTCAACTGACAGGGGGACTCGGACAGCCGCGGCAGTTCAGCGGGTGCGGAGGAGTGCGCTACGACCCTGCGCTGGTCACGCCACTTACACAGGAGTGAGTGCCGATTCTCCACGGAGAACGTAGGATTGGAATGCGGTTTGTCGGTCGCTCTTCACCGTTCTGCCATCAACGTATGCCGTCGGCCTCTACGGAGGAGGCTCGTGAAGGCAGTCACCCTCCAGCAACGACGGAGGGCAGAGGAGTGATGCTAAGCAACGAGCGGAGCACCGGGCGGCTAAAATGCAGCAAGTTGGCACAGTGGGGGGGTACAGCTGGTACATCTACTGGTCATCTCAGTCGGCCAACCCATGGCACCTGGGCCTGTCCCGTGTTCTGTCGGCAAGCCTTTGACACTTCACGTGGCCTCAGTGCACCTGGCCTAGCACAGGCCCCGTGGTGATGTCACTGTCACTAAGCGGCAAATGGCCAGTATTGGTATTGGCTACGACCCCGCACCGGTTACATCTCTTGCACAGGAGCGGGTGCCGATTCTCCATGGAGAGCGAGGGATTGGAATGCGGTCCGTCGGTCATTCTCTTCACCGTTCTGCCCTCAACGTGCGCCGTCGGCGTCGTTGAGGGTTGGAGTACTGTCCACGGGTGATGACGGCCACGCTGCTGCACATGGCTGTCTGTAATCCAGCACAACGTAGGCGGCGGAGAGGGTCGGTGGATCGCCGCACAAACGTCGTGAAGCTCCTTTCCCGCGGAGCGTCGAGGAGGCACCATCATACCCCGGCTCGCCAGGAGAAGGCGGTACGGCAAACAATGTGGACTCTACCCGTCCCATCTGTCTGGGATAGAGTGTTGCCCCCTTGCACACGTGGGGTTTTTGTCCGGGTGCTCCGGTTACAATAGCGTCTCCTTCGTATGTCTCCACGTAAACATTGAAAGTGATTTTTCTCACAACCCACCGGCTCCCCCACGGCCTTCTGGGAGTGAATCATCTCCGCAGCATTCATTCAGTGCAAGCAAACTACAGTGTCTCATCCTGATCCGCACCTGGAGGAAGGGGGGGCAGTAATTTCCCACCTGCCCTGCTTACCGAGCGTTCTTTTTACGAGCATTCGTCCCAACGGGCTATTTGAATTTGTGACCAATTTGTTGACAAAATGAGCAAAATGTTCGCTTAGCGAGCAGAGGCCGATCGATCGAATCATGGCGGCAGGGGGCGCGCTGCGTCCATTATGTGTTTTGTCGTGTGGGGGAGGGGGGCATCGTGGTGACACTGTAATAGGTGGGTAGGGGGGCAGAGGACAGACACCTGCGAGCATTGTAGTTCTTAATGTGTGGTCAGTGTTCCATTCGATGTTTTATTAGTCGATCAATTATCCGGCTTCCAACATCCGGTGGTCCCAGGCCGAAAAACCACTCCAAAGGTTGCAAGCCAGTCCGCCGATCGTCACACAATCAGGGTTGTGTTGAAACAAGAGTGGTGCTACGTACATCGCCCCGTGATGCAGAGTCTTTGAGATTAGAGTGGTAAGTACAGTACAGTAAATACAGTAACATAATACAGTTTTTTTGGGTTGGATTGCGTAAATATATAAATGTGTCGTTAAACTCACCACCCGACACAGCCAATCAATAAGGTTTGTAATGTAAACAGAACATGCCAATTCGTTACGAGTGTAATGAGCGACTTCCGCGACACGTCAAGTAGAGGGCACTTATTTTATTTCTCACACCGGGCACAACACAGGCCAACGGAATTCTCACGCTGAGCACAACTCTTGGATATTAACGCCTCAACTGGCTCCACACAGCCGATCACTCGGCGTGGTCCCACCGCCCTCACTCGGCTACGCGGCGTGACGATGATGGCGATGGAAACCCCGCAGGAGATCTTCCACGTGGCCGGACGATGGAGAGAGATGTTGGCGAGCAGCGACGCAGCCAGGACCCAAGAATCCACACACGAACCCCGAGCCCCGGGTCCGCTCCCCCTTATATCCCCCCAGGCGTGGCTAGGCCCCGCCTATGGCCACGCCCTCTCATGGAACCTTCTCTGATTGGTTGTTACTCTAACCGTGCCCGTACCCGTGCTTCTCTTTCCCGGCCAGCAGATGTCACCATGCCATTACACTAGTACAGCACTAACCAGTGTGTTGGAGAGCAAAGCCACAACATTTACAATCTGAGTACGACGTTTCGCCAGTAATGACAACTAGCTTCATCATGCGACAGCCAGAGTTGTGGAGAAATCCTCCTGTTTCGATCCTTAACTAGAGGGGTAGATGTGATGGCATCACTTGTGAGCACTTTTTGAGTGATGTGGGGTAGGGATTAATGTAGCTATCCGAACGGTTAAAATATTTTTTTTAAATCTCAATTTCGATAGATTCTCTAATTAGTCTGGGACAGTAGTCACTGGTTTTGCACAACTTCAACATGATCGAGATCAATTGAGTGTCCTTGTTGGGATGCGCGTTCTGCCACTGCCGACAGTGCTATTTGGGAGTATTCAATATTTATTTGGTGTTCTTTTAGTCTCGTGCTGATCATTCGTCCTGTTTGGCCAACACAGCATTTTCCACAAGTGCAATTAATCTGGTACACACATTCTGTTGATAGTTTCAGTGATACATATTTTGTACCAGATATAAATCTCAGTTTTTTATGTATCGTGCCAAATCAGATGTTTTGTTTTTCCAAGCATCTGGCTAGTTTATCAGTTCTTCCCGCAATGTACGGTATTTTGATAGTTTTATCTACTTGGTCAATTTCGACGCTCGTGTGATTTGATTTGATTTTGGCATTCAATGCCCTGTTGATTTGTGCATCATTGTAACCGTTCAATTGCAGTGCTTCATTAACATGTTGAATTTCACTATCACCATCTGACACTTTCTTAACCCGATGTATGAGCGTCTTGATGAGAGAGGATTTCTGTGCGCGGTGATGGTGTGACTGCATTCAGCTAGGCGTCAGCGTGGAGTTTTCTTTCGGTAAACGCTGTGTTGTTATTTTACCGTAACATTTTTAGGTAGGATATTCATTTTTGTCTATTTGTATGTTTATTTATGCCAATTTCATACAGTAAACACATTTAAAACACAAAAACATGCACAACACCTAAAACATAATGCAATGCAAGAATGTGCAAAGATAAGCTGTTTTAAATAATGATCATGTAGTGATTTTCCGGGGTTTTTGATAATCCGGCGCCCCCTTCCCCCCCCCTGAAGCCGCCGTATTTCTCAGGTACAAAAAAATTTAACCCGTAAAAACAAAGTTTTCCATTATAAATCCTTTATATGCGTGGCGGCTAGAGTCCTCTCGTCCTCTGGCTTGAGATGGCTGCCACCTATGGATCAGATGATTGCCTTCCACCATTAAGCAATTGGTAATTAAATATAAAAAAATATTTCCTAAAAAGTGTAAAGTTATGGAAAAAAAATTTCACGAAAATAAATTGTCACGCACAACGAGTCTGTGTGCAAAATGTCAGCTCGAATGGATCACGGGAAGTGGGTTAAAAAACGACCGACAGATTTGCACGGTCGTAAGCGCGCAAGCGCGCAAGCAAGTGAACTTAATGTAAAGGATTTAAAAAAGTTTTTCGAGAGTGGAACATTGTTGGGCTGAAAGGCAGCTCGGCTTTTAACACGGGAGGGAGTCAATGGAAAAACAACGATGGATCATTTAATGAGTATTTACTCACCGGGCAAATTGTCGCGGTATGTTCATTGCTCATACTCTTAGGTTTTTTTCGGTAAAGTCACGTAGGTAAAATAATAATAATAAAATAACAATAAATGAAAAATAACTCAATTAAATCTTGACGTTTCGGAGGCAACACAAGTCTCCGTCTTCAGGTGGGACCGTCACAGCTAAATTTACTGTATCAAGTGAAGAGAAATCCAACATCTTAAATACTGGTTAAGGGGAGGGGCGAGGAGCTTATCTACTGTAAATGTAGCAGCCATTGCTCAGTAGGCGATAGACGCCTGCAGTTCTTTGCATGAGAGGCAAACCCCAGGTTTCTCAGAGTTGGAACATTATTCAAATTAAGTGCAAAAGCCAAATGTGATACTGAACGAGTTTTTTTTTTAATACCTTATCTATGTATTGTTTACAGTACTGCACAATAATTGACCACCGCACCTCCGATTCGCACGGTTGGCTACGTACGGTGCGAAAGAAGATCAACGCACGTGCGACACATTGTACAATCAAATGCACTACACTCGGGAAGTCAGTTTAGCCGTTGTTAGGGGCCGTTCATAAATGACGTCACGCGATTTTGGCCGATTTTCTACCCCCCTCGTCACACGGCGTCACAAAAAGTCAGACCCCCCTCAAATATGACGTCACAAAGCTCTGCCCTCCCCCAAAACCATATTTCCATTTTGAAAATAAAACATGCTTCAAATCGCTTTAAACTATTATTATTGTAGTGCGTATTTAATGTGGCGCTGCGCTCTGATGTTGTAGGAGAAAACATTAATTAAAAAGGAGGCGTTGGAAAGCTTAAATTTAGTATAAAATTCACTTGAAAATATTCAACGTCGAACTAAAACTGCAGATGTTCAGAAAATTATATTGAAATTCTCTTATAATTATGAAATATTAAAAGTAATTATAACTATTATAATTGAAGAGTACAATTATAACAATCATATAATCATTCCACAGAATGAAACGCCCTGGTAGAATCATTAGAATCAAAATGTTAAATAACAATCATTCAGAAAATTTACTAAATTTATGCTTCTCCATTATCCCATGGAGAAGCAAAATGCTCCTTCATGGAATAAAAGGTGACCTTAGTAAATTTAAATAATCAAATAGTTAATAATTAAAATTATTAAAAATTAGTGTTATAACAACTCGATTTAGTTAATATTTATTTAAAGTTGCGCATTTTGATGTGACGTCACATTTCTCAAACCCTCCCTCCCTCGTCAAACATCGTCACAAATACTCTTTGGTTCTTTCGGTAAAATCACGTAGGTAGAAAGAACCAAAGTGTCTGGATTCCTGAGTGATTTGTTTTATTTTATTTCTACCTACGTGACTTTACCGAAAGAACCAAAAAGTATGGATTCCTGCAGTCACGAAAGCTTCAAATCAAGATCGTCACAAATGTCTGACCCCCCGCCTTCCATAAACGTCATTTATGGAAGGCCCCTTAGGCAGCTTGAGCGAGACCCACATTGGAATTTGCAGGCGGGGCCGTCCATGGGGGTGGGGTGGTGGTGCGGGGCCCGGGGATAATCACACCGCGTGACCCCCCCAAAGTGCAGGGCCCGGGGCGGTCGCCCCGATTCGCCGTACACCATGGACGGCTCGGCACCACAGGCACCCCCACGCACCCGCCTGTTGCAGCTCATAGAAGCACACCGGGCCCTGTAGCCCGTGGTGCTAAGTCCGCATTGTCATGCTCTGTAAGGCTCTTCTTTCTGGTCTTCCGAAGAAATTAATAAGGGGCCGTCCATAAATGACGTCACGCACCTGGGGGGGGGGGGGGTCAGACATTTGTGACGATGTGTGACGAGGTGGGGGGTTTGAGAAATGTGACATCACATCAAAATGCGCAACTTTAAATGAATATAGACAACACGTTATACTTAATTAAACATACTTTTTAATAAATGTTTTCTCCTACAACATCAAAGTGCAGCGCCACCTTAAATACGCACTACAATGACAATAGTTTAAAGCGATTTGAAGCATGTTTTATGGTTTTGGGGGGGTGGGGGGCAGAGCTTTGCTGCATCATATTTTAGGGGGGGTCTGACTTTTTGTTACGCCGTGTGACGAGGGGGGGGGGGGTCAAAAATCGACATTTATGGACGGCCCTAAAGTAAACTGCAACTAATTCAGAATGCAGCGGCGCATGTTCCCGACGAAAACCAGAAAGAGCACTCACGTGACACCATATTTTGATCCTTGCAGTGGTTGCCAGTTAGTGAAATAATATAATTTATTTTTTTATTCTTCTCTGGGGTTTTAAGTCGTTGAATGGTCTGGCACCCGTTACACGCTTCTTCCATGCTTTTAAGATTTGAACCAACACAATCCCTCAGATCCTCTGGCACCGGTCTTTTAGTCGTCCCGAAGGCCAGGACTAAACACTCGGGAGAAGCAGCTTTCAGTTTATCGGGTCGTTGCCTGTGGAACAGCCTGCCAGGGGATACGAGGGCTTCAGAATCATTAAGCACTTTTAAAATTAAATTTACTTTTTTTAAACTAGATTTTAATTAGAATTTTCGTCACGTGTTATTTTTTAACATGACTTTGCTAGAAATGTGTTACGTGATTTTATTTTGCGTACAATTTCACTTGTATTGTTCATGCCTGTAAAGCACTATGCATTGAAATAGTTTTGCACGAATAGTGCTTTATAAATAAAGTTTGAGTAATTGATTGTCGTGACAAGGCTCCGTTCCCCCCCCTCCTCCTCCCCCACAAGGTGGAGTTTGCCCGGTAGCCGTGGAATGTCGAGGGTCAAACATTGGGGTCATCGCTAGACGTCGAGCACCAAACGTTTGCTTCGTTTTACTCGGTAGGAATTTGGTGCGATGGGCGCTCGCTAACAGCACTTGTCCCCTAACCGGTCTGTTCATTGGGCTATCATATGTGGAATCGGTGTTTACCTCTTCTGGCAACAAATAAGTAATATAAAAAAATTAAAAACACGCTTTTATGAAATGTACCAGTAATGGAAGAACTCCACGACTCCAGGAAGTGGCCCCGAAGCTTTCCATAACATAAGGGACCGTGGCCAATTACAGCCAACGTCAGTTGACCGTGGACAATTAGACCCAAGCCGAAACATAACATATAATAAAGAATGTTTAAAAATATTTTTTTTAATGATAGAATATAGTATTGCCATCAGTATGACATAAGTAGACCAAATTTGCAGTCGATACCACATTGGAAAGTGGGTTAAAATTGAGTTACAAGATTTGAGGATACAACAACAACAGAGTGAGTTAAATAAAACCGTGTAAAAAAACAGGAGTTGTGGATTAACCACACACACAGTGCTTATGGCGAAACATGCAAACAGAAGTGCTCTGATAATGAACAACACGTATACGCGTCGTCTTTGAAACTGATTGGCCCACACCAGATGCAGCCTTCTTTATGGCCTCGTCTCAACCACCAGTGTCAGACCAGAGACTAACGCCAAATGTCTAACACTGCGCGGTGTTTAATAATAATTATCAGACCACGTTTGTATGTTTTCTCCCCACAAGTACTGTGTGGTGTGGTGAATGCAGACCTGATGCCTTGCAAAAGGCATCTCTCTGGTGCTTGAACGTCTGTGGATGACGCAGTTAACATGGCCCTCCACTTCACCCTACAGCATCTGGACTCCACAGCATCCTACGCCAGGATCCTGTTTGTGGACTTTAGCTCGGCTTTTAACACCATCATTCCTAGCCTGCTTCAGGACAAGCTCTCCCTGCTGAACGTACCAGACTCCACCTGCAGATGGATCACAGACTTCCTGTCTGACAGGAAGCAGTGTGTCAAACTGGGATCACAAGTTTCTGCCGCCAGGTCAATCAGCACCGGATCTCCTCAGGGCTGCGTCCTTTCCCCTCTGCTATTCACCCTGTACACCAACAGCTGCACCTCCAGTCACCAGTCTGTCAAACTCTTGAAGTTTGCGGACGACACCACCCTCATTGGGCTAATCTCTGATGGGGATGAGTCTGACTATAGGAGGGAAGCTGACAACCTGGTGACCTGGTGTAGCCAGAACAACCTGGAGCTTAATGCTCTTAAGACCGTGGAGATGGTTGTGGACTTCAGGAAGAATACAGCCCCACTCACCCCCATCATCCTGTGCGACTCCCCAGTCACCAATGTTGAGTCCTTCCGCTTCCTGGGCACTATTCTTTCCCAGGACCTCAAGTGGGAACTGAACATCAGCTCCCTTATCAAGAGAGCTCAACAGAGAATGTACTTCCTACGGCAGCTGAAGAAATTTAATCTGCCAAAGACAATGATGGTGTGCTTCTATACAGCTATCATTCAGTCCATCCTCACCTCCTCCATCACCGTCTGGTACGCTGCTGCAACTGCCAAGGACAAGAGCAGACTGCAGCGTATCATCCGCACTGCTGAGAAGGTGATTGGCTGTAATCTACCAACCCTTGAGGACCTGCACACTTTGAGGACCCTGAAGCGAGCGAGGAAGATTGCGGACGATTCCTCGCACCCTGGATACTCTCTGTTCCAGCTACTCCCCTCCGGCAGAAGGCTGCGGTCCATCAAGACCAAAACCTCACGTCATAAAAACAGTTTTTTTCCCATCTGCTGTTGGCCTCCTCAACAAGGCCAAGGGCTTAAAATGACTTTTACACTTAAAATGACTGTTACACTTACTATAACATTTTATCTACATAATTACACCTTTCCATACTTACAACGTGTAATCTTATTTGTATTTTTGGATTTTAAGATTGTTTAATACGGCTAATTAACATTTTACATTCGCATTTTATAAGGTCTACTTATTCATAATTTTAAAGATTTTAGCCCTTTGGTATTACTTATACTTTGTAATGTTAGTATAGTTAGAGTGTATACCTTTTATATAAGTTAAGATTCCTACTTGTTCAATGTATGCACCGTCCCGCCATAGTGAATTCCTTGTTTGTGCAAACTTACATGGCGATTAAAACCGTTTCTGATTCTGATTAACTCAACTCCCGTTTTATTGCCAATAAGGCGAAATACCTCGTTATTTTTCATACTTTGATACTGGGCAAAGGTCGCATAGAGAGAGAGATATATAGAGACTGTGGGTGTTGTGTGGAATCTGTGTCTCCTTGCACGTGGCGAGAGTCGACGAGTCTCCTGTAACTGGCATTCTGACGTCCTCTCGGACAGGGAGAAGACGTGAGTGGGAAAGAGTGAGGAGAGGGAAGAGAGAGTGGGGAGAGAGTGAGGAGAGTACGGGGGGGAAGGGAGGAGACTTTTGACTTTTAAACAACTTTTATTGCCACCAGCAGCAACAGCACTGGAGGCGATTCCGATATGAAATACAGTCACCAGCAAACAAATACTCGCTATAAATCCACACACTGTGGTGCTAAATGTAGCGCGCACAACACGAAAGAAAAGCCACGTGGTAGTGGTGGTGGTGGTCATCGCGCACGCCACGGTGACGAGCGAGCGCTTCAGAAGGTGAACACGAGGGTGCCGTCCACGCTGGTACAGAGAGGGGCTTGTCCGGCTCCCCAGCGTTCGAAAAATACGTGCACATCACCGACATGTGTGTGGTACGCGTACTACAGCCGGAACCGCGCCTTAAGCAGGCCCCTGAACACTGGTGCACAGAGCAGCCGTCAGTGTCACCCCCCAGCATCTTTTTCTCGTTCTGTACACCGCCAACTTCGCCTGTGCTCAGTCATGGCGCTTGTTAGCCAGGTAAGGCACCACCCCATATACGAAGCTGCTGTTGTAGAAGGACACCCCCAGTTTCCTGAAGATGTCCCCCAAAAGGCGGAACATTGGCTTGAGCCGCTGGCAGTGTAAGTACTGGTGGGGCAGATCCTCCCTGGCACCGCAGGAAATGCACAAGTCTGTTACCCCTGGCGAGATTCGGCCAAGCCACACGGCCGATGGCAACGTGCAGTGTGCCAACCTCCACTGGAGGTCACCGCAGCATTTGGCTACGGGAGACTTGTACATTTGAAGAGAGAGCGGAGGAGAGAGTGAGGAGAGAGGGAAGAGAGAGCGGGAGAGGGGGTAGAGAGAGAGGGAAGGTGTAAGAAGGAGGAGAGCAGAGCGTGAAATATTTTGTGAAATATTTCATTAAAAAAAGGGGGGGGGGGCACATAATGCAAAGCATTGAAAAAAAAAACGAAATGATGAACGAAGCAAAGTGCCTACTACACCGAGCATCTTCTTGTTTCCTCTGATGGTAAAAAAAGAGAAGGCAAAAAGAGAGCGAGGAGAGGGAGGAGATAGCGAGGAGAGAGAGGGAGGGAGGTGCATGGCCGTTCGTAGTTGGTGGAGCGATTTGTCTGGTTCATTCCGATAACGAACGAGACTCTGACGTGCTAACTAGCTAGGCGGCGCCTGTCTCTCCGGAGAGGCCTCGCTGGAGGCAACTCTACTCCAGCGCGACGTACAACCGCATCGGTGACCTCAGCCGGAGCATCGCCCACGGCACCGTCACCACCAACGCCTCCCTGGCGCGCTTTACCGACACGTCCCCGGAGTGCCGGTTCTGCGGTAAAGTGGAGACGGTGGCGCACCAATACGTGGAGTGCAAGAGCCTGGACTCGGTCCTGAGAAACATCCTCCTAAGGTTCAGCCTCCACTTCTCCCCGACGGTCCTCATTTTTGGATACCCAAAGGGCGACGGACCCCAACATCTTCAGGGGCTGGTCAACGTACTCGTGGGCTACGGCAAGCTCGCCATTTACAGGGCGGGGAAGGTGGCCCTGGAGGGGAAACGTCCGGCCAGCAGCCTGGGGGCATCTTCCGCGCTCTGGTCGGAGCCCCAGGATGTGTGGGCTGGAGTTCCGCCATGCGGCGCGGCTGACCCACGCCGTGCCGGCCTTCAAGGAGCAGTGGGCGATGGAGGAGGCCGTGTGCTCGGTGGCAGATGACGGGGAGCTCTGCATGCAGTTGTGAGCTACCCGTCGGAGGCCGTCGGACTGCGAGAAGGGCTGCGTGCAGAGCAAGAGAGAGCGAGAGAGTGAGAGAGCGAGAGGTGGGGGTTTACATAAAGCCAAGTTATTATTTTTAAAAAATTACGAAATGATGAACGAAGCAAAGTGCCGACTACACAGAGCATCTTCTTGTTTCCACTGATCGTAAAAAAAAGAGAGAGGGGGGAGATAGCGAAGAGAGAGAGAGCGAGCGAGTGAGTGAGAGTGAGCGAGAGGTGGGGGTTTAAATAAAGCAAAGGTAAAAAATGTTAATTGAAATAAAAAATATTACGAAATGATGAACGAGGCAAAGTGCCGAATACACCGAGCATCTGATCGTAAAAAAAGAGAGGGAGAAGAGGGAGGAGATAGCGAGGAAGGGAGGGAGAAGATAACGTGGAGAGGGAGGAGAGAGGGAGGGGGGAGATAGAGTGGAGAGGGAGGAGAGAGAGGAGGGAGGAGATAGCGAGGAGAGGGAGGAGATAGCGTGGAGAGAGGGAGAGGGAGGCAGGGAGGAGATCTGGAGTTGTAGGCGGCGCCTTCGCCTCTTATTCCTTTCCCGCCATGGACGCCCCTGCAGAGAGCAGCGCGGGAAACTGCGTCGTGGTGAGCGACTCGGAGACGCATTTCACTGATTAATAAAGGATGTAGGACATAACTGTGAGGGAAATGTTGTTCGCTTCTAAGATTTAACAATTTTTATTAAATAAAAAAATCCTCCTCGTGGCGGCGTTTCAATGTCAACGC
Organism: Lethenteron reissneri; assembly: GCF_015708825.2. Classification (NCBI taxonomy): domain Eukaryota; kingdom Metazoa; phylum Chordata; class Hyperoartia; order Petromyzontiformes; family Petromyzontidae; genus Lethenteron; species Lethenteron reissneri. Next base: position 7,532,908 of record NC_083839.1, read on the forward strand.
GGGTGCCGTGCGTGTACAGTGCGTGCGGCGCATGAGGCGATTTATATTTAAATGTTTTTTTTTAAATACATTCAGCTTTGGTTGCCGATTTGTTTTTGTGTGCGACGCCTTAACGAATGTTGAAGGCGGCTTTTGTGTTTTTTTTGGGGGGATATTTTGTTTCGTTTATTACAAAGAGACGTTTTGTGTGCCCGCGTGCCTTAACGGATGTGTGGGTGGTTAAGCCCGCACTGTACACGTTTAATTTACACTCAACGCGACTCAACGACGCAATTATTCCCCTCGCAACACCACACCAGCAACAAGGACGTCAATGTGTCGCAGTAAAACAAAGTAAACACTCTACAGGGCTCCGTGAAAGCGAGTGCGTGGCATGTACAGTGCTAACACGTGCAGCGGTGCGTCTAGTTTAACGGTGACGAAGCGAAAGCTTTTGTTAGTTTTTAAACAAAATCGTTGCTTAGACGACTGCGTTGTTTGGGGTGGGTGGGGTATGTTCAATATCGCCTTTGAAAGTGGTGCAGAGAGAGAGAGAGGTGAGATGAGAGAGAGATGAGAGTTATCCTTGAGGCGATGCCCGCGGCCTCGTCATTGCCACCTGTGCCAGCTCAAGTCGAGCCCTTTGCGTAGCGATTTTAGTTTTATACAGAAACAAAACTCGGCAGTTCTAGATTTGAAGCTTTCGTGACTGCAAGGATTCATACCCTTAGGTTTTTTCGGTAAAGCCATGTAGGTAAAAAATTCATAATAAAATAGTAAATCAATAAATGAAAAAATCTATAAATGATTTATTATTTTATTTCTCGTATTATTTCTATTATATTTATTTTTTACCTACGTGACTACCGAAAAAACTTAGAAGTAAGACTCGGCTGCTGCGTCAAGTTTAAATACGTAGCAGCAGTAGTAGGGAGGCTTTTGCAACCAAGATTATTCGATTTAAAGCTTTCGTGACTGCAGGGATTCATATTCTTGGTTCTTTCGGTAAAGTCACGTAGAAGGGAAATAATAAAATAATAAAAATATAAAACAATACAATTCTCACGACGTTTCGACTGCAACACAAGCAATCATCATCAGGTGTGACATCCACAGCAAGAAAATTTCAAATTTTGATGATTTCACACCTGATGATGATTGCTTGTGTTGCAGTCGAAACGTCGTGAGAATTTTATTGTTTTATATTATTTGATTATTTCCCTTCTACGTGACTTTACCGAAAGAACCAAGATTTTGGTGTGCGGGTTTTTTTCTTCCCTTTCCCCCCCCCCCCGTTTGTGTGAGATCGCGCAAATATTTGATGCGTCTGTGGAACCCTTCACCACCCGACACAGCACGATTAGTGACGACGGTGGTTGTCACGTCAAACGAAACGCGCCGATTTTAGTTGACGACCAGGGCACAACCGCTGAGTTGGAGAGCAAATTTAACAAACAAAAAACCCCGCATCATTTACAATTCGAGTACGACGTCTCGCTGGTGATTCCATAGCTATTCATATTCTTTGGGTCTTTTGGTAAAGTCACGTTGATAGGTCCCATACCTGTCAATCACTTATCACTATGTAACACGAGTTTCGTCCCTGGGTAGTAAGTGTTATTTTTTAATTGCTTACGCCTCAAAAGTATATAAAATGGCTATTCCCCAAAAACTTTGCTTTTGTAACCAGGACTTTGTGAATGAAAGACACAAATGCGCATGTTTTCTCATTGAAAATAGGTAGATTTCAAAATATCACTTTCCTGGTCACAAAAGCAAAGCTTGTGGGGAATAATAGCCATTTTCTGTACCTTTGAGGCATAAGCAATTAGGAAATAACACTTACTACCCAGGAACAAAAAAATGTTGTTACACAGTGAATTATCGGTGCCCCAACCTTATTAACAGACCAACTCAGACCTTATTAGTCACCCAGTGCACTTATAAATCCCAAGTCCCATCACCAGGAAGAAACAAATAGTCACCACTAGTACACTCACCACTAGTACACTCACCGCGACACTCTCCACTACACTCACCACTAGTACACTCACCACTACACTCTCCACTACACTCACCACTAGTACACTCACCACTAGTACACTCACCACTAGTACACTCACCACTACACTCACCACTACACTCACCACTACACTCACCACTAGCACACTCACCACTAGTACACTCGCCACTAGTACACTCACCACTACACTCACCACTACACTCACCAATAGTACACTCACCACTAGTACACTCACCACTAGTACACTCACCACTACACTCACCACTAGCACACTCACCACTAGCACACTCACCACTAGTACACTCACCACTAGCACACTCACCACTAGTACACTCACCACTAGTACACTCTCCACTAGCACACTCACCACTAGTACACTCACCACTAGCACACTCACCACTAGTACACTCACCACTAGCACACTCACCACTAGCACACTCACCACTAGCACACTCACCACTAGTACACTCACCACTAGTACACTCACCACTAGTACACTCACCACTACACTCACCACTAGTATACTCACTAGTACACTCACCACTAGCACACTCACCACTAGTACACTCACCACTAGTACACTCACCACTAGCACACTCACCACTAGCACACTCACCACCAGTACACTCACCACTAGTACACTCACCGCGACACTCACCACTACACTCACCACCACTACACTCACCACTACTACACTCGCCACTAGTACACTCACCACTAGTACACTGACCGTGACACTCACCACTACACTCACCACTAGTATACTCACCACTACACTCACCACTAGTACACTCACCACTACACTCACCACTAGTACACTCACCACTACTCACCACTACACTCACCACTAGTACACTCACCACTACACTCACCACTAGTACACTCACCACTACACTCACCGCTAGTACACTCACCACTAGTACACTCACAAGTACACTCACCACTAGTACACTGACCGCGACACTCACCACTACACTCACCACTAGTACACTCACCACTACACTCACCACTAGTACACTCACCACTACACTCACCACTAGTACACTCACCACTACTCACCACTACACTCACCACTAGTACACTCACCACTACACTCACCACTAGTACACTCACCACTACACTCACCACTAGTACACTCACCACTACACTCACCACTAGTACACTCACCACTACTCACCACCACTCACCACTAGTACGCTCACCACTACACTCACCACTACACTCACCACTAGTACACTCACCACTACACCCACCACTACACTCACCACTAGTACACTCACCACTAGTACACTCACCACTAGTACACTCACCACTAGTACACTCACCACTACACTCACCACTAGTACACTCACCACTAGTACACTCACCACTAGTACACTCACAAGTACACTCACCACTAGTACACTCGCCGCTACACTCGCCACTACACTCACCACTACTACACTCACCACTAGTACACTCACCACTACACTCACCACTAGTACACTCACCACTACACTCACCACTACACTCACCACTAGTACACTCACCACTGCATACCTGTCAACCCCTTACCAGTGCCTACCTTATTACAGACCAACTCAGACCTTTTTGGTCACCCTGTGGCCATAATAAATCTTAACGTTCATCCGACAAAGTCCCATCACAAGGGAGAAATACAAACAAATAGACAGAAAAATAAAAAATAAATGCCCGCATTGAAACGGCTGTACGCCGCATGGATCTGAAAACTCAATTTCTCTTCAAGAATATGGGTTAAACCGAATTGGTTGACAGCTATGTGATAACGCCACCAGCTTCGTCAGGCGATTACGCCATGTTTCGCTCCCCTTTTCTTGAAATGCCGCCACCTGCCTGGGCAGTTCACCAGGCGCACTGCTTGATGAGAAGCCGAATGTCGAAACCGGTCCAGAGGAGAGGAGGGGGTGAGGGAGGCGTTGTTGCCGCCGCCACGCGTCTTAACAAACGCTGCTGATTTGAGATGCCCTCCCCATGAAAGGCATGCATTGTGTGGCCGACGGGAGACACAGACGCTGGGGAACGGGGCGTCTCCGTCTGCTTATTTTTTGTCGTTTTCTCCACAAGGGACGCTCAACGATCGGTCTGTGTTGGGGTAAATAAAAAAAAGTCAAGGGGTTACAGTACCTCCTTATATAAGGATCGGTTGGGGCGTTGGTGCTTATGTTCCGTTCACAGCCCTTTAAGAGGCTCGTGATGATAATTCCACATTCCTATGGTAAAGGGGTGAGTCTCCCCATAAGGACAACACCCGCCTGCGACTCACCCCCTACACACGCACAAAGCAGTGGCATATTTGATCGACCCTGGAAGGAGAGATAATGGGCTGAGTCAACCCCTCAACCCAATTTGTTTTATTTATTAAATGTCTTATCTGGGAGAAGACCCTGAGGCCATCCCAGGACACGCTGGCGGGACTACGTCGCTCGGCTGGCCTGGGAACGCCTGGGAATTCTCCAGGAAGAGCTAGAGGCTGTTTCGCCAGGGAAAGGGAGGTCTGGACCACCACTACTCAACACGCTGCCGCCGCCGCGGCCCTCACCAGAACAGGCGGCTTGAGAAACGAACGAACTTATCTGGGAGAGACAAATATGGCGAGGAGGAGGAGGGGTCAAGTCTCGCGCGTTCATGGCCCACGTTCGTCTAACGTCGTTCCGGGTTTACAACCGTTACCAGCCAATCTTCCGTCTTTGTTTCTGCACAGAAAATGGTTAGCCACCAATAGGTCGGTGGAATTAACATACCTGTCAACCCATACGGTTTACCCGTAGTCTTGTAGAGGGAAATTGCGTTTTTAGGTCCATACGGCATACAGCCGTTTCAATACGGGCAAAAAATAAATGTCATCTATTTGTACCATTGGTACCTCATTTGCCAGTAAAAAATATAATGGTTTTTTTACCCTTCAATCTGGCAACAAAACTGACACCTTTTTTTTACAAGGAGTCATGTTTGCATAGACCACAATACCTGCAGTCAAAATGCAAACAAAAACATAACTGATAATGTATGCATTGTCCTTGAAGTTTATTGGTCCACACCCGAGACAGCTTTCCTTAGAGCCTAGTCTCACATGGGTTGGACCAGATGATGCCAAAAGGCGCACAACTCAAAGACAGTGCACCTCATACTCTGATGGTGCATTGTCTTTGAGTTGTCTCGGTGACCAATAAAGTCTGAATTAGTCTTAATAAGGTAGGCACTGATAAGGGATTGACAGGTATGAATTAAGAACATTAAAAAAAAATCTACATGTGGAGATGCAATCTGAATTTGTTGTATCCATAATTCTCCACAACAACCACAAGATAAGTTTGTTTACTTGAACCATGGCTACATTCCATATCCTGCCATATCATAGGACCAGACTCGAGCTAATATTTGCTTTACGTCTGGTGACCCCTCACTGTTTATGATTTGGCATTTCACGAAGCGGTTGGATAATGGGGTAAACAAGCCTGCCACAATCACCTTGTCAGTGCTTTGAGGTCGGTAACCTTTAAAACCGATATGAATCGCCTGCTGATAATAAACGCCCAATGTAAAGATATCCATTAAAAAAACATAAAAGTTTGAGGCGCTTTTGTAATATTCCATTGAAATTCTCACGTTCTGTGACCCCACCCCATTAAAAAAACATAAAAGTTTGAGGCGCTTTTGTAATATTCCATTGAAATTCTCACGTTCTGTGACCCCACCCCAATTCATGTACTCAGTAGACGTGTAAACAGTTGGTTACGAGTCTGTGGCAAAGTCCCGATCAGGGCTATGATTTGTCCACTGCTGGGCGAAGGTCTGACCAAGTCGTCACCCTCTCTCTTGCGATGTGCCGTCTGGCTGTCCTGCACGTGATCAGATCTCGTCGCTCCGCACCTTCGCTGCGCAGGACCTCTCTGGTTAATTCGCTCTTTTTGGCTGCCGCTACGTCCGTCGTTGCGCTCCACCACCGGACATCAACCCTCCGAGCGACGCGTCCTGCCCTCGCCCACGCCAGCTTTTACCGTTCACGAGTCATTTAGTGTCCCGCGCGGCTGTTGATGGCCCTAGTTGCGATGGTGGAAATTCCTCCTTCACAAGATCGCACTGAAATTGTTGGCCCCGGAAGGTTGATGTTGTTTTTTTTATATTTGTCACATAACACCACGACGTGGGGATGTACGTCATTGAAACTGCGCTGCGAGCTGGAAAGAGGAACACGTGGATGGAAGAACATGCGCAGGTTGAGACTAAACGTCATGTGCACCGCTACGAATAGTGAGTTCAGTGAACAAGGTGATGTCGGGGGGGGGGGGCAGATATTCACTCAAGTGATCCACGGTTAGAAGTCGTGTGCCACTTTCACACTTTTTGTGGAGCGTCCTTGAGTCTCCGTGTGTGCATGAACCATCCACGGCGTCCGTGTGTTCTGATATGCTCCACGACTGCCATCACCAAGGGAGTATAAATCCAGGAGGTTCAAATGCTGGCTCAGCCATGAGGCTCTTGTTTTAACCTCAGCAGTTTTCACCGAACTCTGTATCGGATGTCACGTGGCCAATGCCAGGCCCATCCATCTGCACTTGGGTGTAAGATGGAGGCATCCTTTCATTCTCACGTGGTACCCGACTGCGGATTTAGTGCCCCTTAGACTTTCACAATCGAGTGCAATGGATGACTCATAAATTAGCAGGCTCTCAGGCTATGGCCAAATCTAATGCAACGGATAACCACGCTTGAGAACACCTTGGGGGATCTGTCGCAAGGGATCGCTCGTGCGTTGTAGGAAGGTTTTTCGTTTGCGATCTTGACTGGGTGGTTTGGTAGGGGCCCACATAGGAGTCTGTTTGGGGACCCTGTGAGGAAGGGGGGAAGGGAAGGGTTTTGGGGTGGGGGAGTGTTGGTGGTGTTTGGGCACAACATTTAAAAGGGGCATCTGTGTACAGCACTTAACATGTTGTATTTGTGTCGCAAATAAACTTGCAGAGTTGATGAGCGATGTTCCTAAAAAGTCAACCACCCAGCAACAAGCAGCACTGTCACAGTTGTAATAGGGATAAGCTATCACGTCTTTTTTAATTGAAGTAAATGTATTATTACAAGTGCCTGGGCATTGAGACGATGGGAGAGAATTCCAAAGTGGAGTAGTGCGAGGGAAGAAGCAGAAAGACAAGTGAGGTGACCTGCATTGTGGTGGTTGGGTGAGCGGGTGAGTGAGTGTGAGCGAGTTATTGAGTGGGTGAGTGTGGCATTGTGACCTCCAGTGGAGGAGTCAATCTGGTGAGGTGGGAACTGGGTGCTCCTCCCCAGATGTGACAAGAGGCGTTACACCATCTTTCAAGCTCCTCTTTTCTATCTCTGCCTGTCCATCTCTTGTCTCTCTATTTAAAATATTCTCCCTCTTTTATCGTTTCCTAGATAATCAGAATCTTTATTTAGACTGGAGGAATCCGATGAACTATCATGCCCAGTAAGGGCGGGTCAGCAAGTTACACACAATAAAAAAACGACGATGGGAGTGCAGAATAGAGAAAATGGTAAGCAAATAACAAAATAAAAATAAAGGAATAAATTCGTATTTTTTATATAACTTAATGCAAGCTTGGGTAAGTCAGCAAAACAACAACAAATACAGTCCCAGACCACACCAAGCCAACACGCAGTGTCTCGGTAAAATGGCACTTGGAAATTGAACTATCGATGCACGGGTAAGGATCAAAGTTATAAATCGCATTGGCAAAATGGATTTGTATTCAGCACTAATCTTCCGCTTCAGGATATATTTTAAAGGAAGATTAAACTTGGGGGCTCCCATTAAACAGCATATTCATCAGCTATGGTCAATCCATGGTTAAATGCAGTCTCCCCCCCAACGTCCCCCCCCCCCCCTTTTACCATCCTCTACATGCCAGAATGGTGAGGTATTGTAATACAACTCCACGTGACGGAACGTCACGGATAGGTCTTTATCCAGCAGTGGCTGATAGGGGGCTGTACAGTGTACATTACAAGCCCCATTGTTGCGCACATTTAATGTGGACTTTGTATGCACCAGTGCTCTGCTTGTCTATACTTACTGTTCTTCGTGGTGATATAATATTATACACACTGTCTCCCTAGCGAGGGATCGAAAGCACCTGCGGAAAATAATTTGTGCCGCGCCGCGGTCTAAATGGCGACGCACAAGGGAGGATGCCGTCCGGGTTGAGCAGCGGTCGACGGCTCCCGTGGGTGGTGCGGGAGCTGGAGAGGGGGGGAGGGGACAGACGGACGCGGCACGAGATGAAATGGGGCACCGCTTAAGCGCTTAACGGCGGTGGTGGCGGTGTCGAGGGGTCGTATGAAATTAAAGTGCTCCGTGCCGTGGCAGGTTTATCCGGGCTGCCAATCCGCTTAGCGCCACGCGTCGTTTACGCGTTAATGCGGCGGTCGGCGCCGCGTGCTCGTGTTTTGTTGTTCCCGTGTTTTTGCGATCGTTTATATTTTTTTGGCCTCTTCCAAGCAGAACAGGACAAGCAGCAATCTCCGTTTCTTGTCTCCACACAAATAGAAAAAAGGTGGGGTGTTTTCATCGGCTTTCGCGACCAAATGCCAAATAATCAAGCGGAAATTGTTGACGCCAGCAAACGGCCTGGACTTGTTTCGACCGTCCAGTCGTCTTAAAATGTGGAATTGAGGTGGTGCCAGGGGAAGAGAGGGTAGGAGTGAGACGACGCGAGCCGGCGCTCCAGTTGCGTGTGGCTCACGGGAACACAGTAATTGAAAGGCGCCGCTTTAAAATCTTGTTTGCAGATTAGGGATACTGACCCTGGCTACGACCTCTGCAAGTTTTGCATCCCCACTCACTACATGGATGACCTGGACCGGGTGTTCATCCCACACGGACTCATCATGGACAGGTGTGCACGTGTGTACGTGTGTGTGTCTGCACGCGCTTGTGTGTGTGCACACTTGCGATGCAGCGTTTTAACGCACTGCACTATGAACCCGCCGATCCGAGTTTGAATCCCGCTCACCCCAGGAACGTTCCAATGGAATCAGTTACTGAATCCTGACTTTCCAAAATCTGGGAATTGGTTCTGAAAATGGTTACCGCTTAAACCGGTTACCGCTTAACGACCCTAATCTTCATCGTGGTGCTTGCACACTGCAATAATGTGATTCATAATTTAATTCCGCGTAAGACCAAGTAATGATTACGCAAAAAAAATTTCTGACCCGAAGATGCTTGACGCAGTTTCGAGCGAAACATCGGATCCAATTGACTAATTCGGTTGCGTGAGAATCGTTCTTCACCTCACCGGCGAGCGACCTGGCACGTCGTTAAAACGCTTGCACACCACGTGACAATTACATTTGATTGGCCGTGTCGGGTGGCGGAGGGTTCTTAACGACGACATCATTACGCGGCCTTCCCCGAACGCCCCGATTATGAATCGCGGACGTCGCGGGTTTTGTGCAACGCTCAGCCCACCCTTCGTCGCGCGCTCAGCCCACCCTTCGTCGCGCCCGCAGGACGGAGCGGTTGGCGCGGGACATCCTCAAGGACATGGGCGGGCACCACATTGTGGCGCTGTGCGTCCTCAAGGGCGGCTACAAGTTCTTCGCCGATCTCCTCGACTTCATCAAGGCGCTCAACCGCAACACGGAGCAGTCCATCCCGCTCACCGTCGACTTCATCCGACTCAAGAGCTACTGCGTGCGTGAGCGGGGACTCGTGCGGCGCGAGACTTCGATCCGTCTTCGTGCGTCGGGACGCTTGCGTTTGTTGCCGAGCTTCACCCAGTTTCCAAGTGAAATGTAGCGTTATCTGATCGCTGCTGCGTCTGGTCGTGAGGACCGTACTTGAACTCATCCAGTGGTTTGAGCCCAAACTAAAATAATCGGCGTGCGTCGTTATACGCTTGTACGCCACATGACGGCGATAATTTGTCTGGTGGTGGAGTCGGCTTCACGCGATGACGAAATTGACGGGGCTGCGTGTGTCGCGCGTGTGTACAGAACGATCAGTCGACGGGACAGATCCGGGTGATTGGCGGCGATGACTTCGGCACATTAACTGGAAAGGTAACCGATGCTCTTGGTTTTAAACGATTGTGCGGCTACCGGTGTAATGTTGCCGTGACGTGCAGATATTCACGTTTAGAAATCTCCGCAGAAAGTAGTGTAACATCAACATGTTTCGGAACAGCCTCCGGAAGATAACATTACAGAACTACTTTCGGCTCGCTCACCGTCAAGTTATTGAGCAGTTCTCACAATAAAATGTATCTCCATTAGATAGGCGACGTTCCGCTTGAAACTGTCAAGCATCATCAAGACACGACCCAGGAAGTGAGAGAGTAAAAATCCAGGAAGTCTGTTAACATGATGGCAGTTCATTAGAGTTTTTACTGGTAGCAACCTCCTGGTTACACCAGCCCACAGGGGATTATTGTGTCCGTCGTGCAGAGAGGGGCTAGGTGGGGAGGGTGGGGAGGGTGGGGAGGGGCTGGGTGGGGTAGGGGCTGCTCACTCCGTGGTGCCCTTATAAAACTCAACGTTTAACCTACTCACGCCGGCTTGTGCCCGCCCTCACAGTCGGGCATATTTGCGAAATACACCACGCCGCCGTTGACCCTGGCCATTGACCGAGCAACCCAACGTTCCTACCAGTTCCCTCCGCAGGAATGTGTTTGGGTTAGATCGCATAAATATAAATGTGTCGTTAAACCCGCCACCACCCGACAGCCAAGTCGTAAGGTTTGTCACGTAAATGAAACATGCCAATTTGTTACTCGTTCAGCACACTGGAGAGTGAACCCACAACATTTACAATTCGAGTCCTTGTAATATTTCGCCGGAAATTACAACCTGGCCTCATCAGGCGACAGCCAGATTTGTGGAGAAATCCTCCTCCTGTTTTGGTCTTAGGGGGGATAAATGTGATGTCTCCACTTATGATACAATCAGGTATAAAGACCAGAGGAAGGGGTTAATGTGAGAGTATGAAATTGTAAATTTGCACAACAATTAAATATTTTTCATACTTTAGATGAGAGCGCATGAACCATCGACTCGCTGCATTTGAGAAACTGGTTTAATAGCGAGCGGCTGAGCCCCAGATTTACACCCCGCATCTCTGCGGCGGCGGCGCAGGCTGTTGGCTTTTTTCCAGTAACGTTGCGGGAGGTCTTGGACGTCCGCTGTGAGTGAACCGGAAGGCGCGTAGTCATTCACGGCTAATACCGCGCCCCACATTATTAGCCGGGCGAGGATTACTTAATTCCTGTGGTTGTCGTGCAAGCATTATAAAGCTTCCTATATTTTTATACAAATTGTGCCTCATTTTGTCCGTCTCAAAATCGTCCCTTGGTTCGTATATCGCTCTGCTCTGTTTAATTAGGCTTTAGTTTTACGGCTGTAATAACGCGGTATTTGTTTTGACTTTTCACGGTCGGTGCCGGGAGGAATTACCATCTGATGACCTTTTGACCTTTGTGGCCGCCATAAGGTGTCCCGCGCAAAATAAATAAGTGAAATTGCCTCTCGCTAAAGCTACAAGCTCAGCGTTTTTGAGCACTGCTTACTATTTATAAAAGTTGGTCACCACTGCACTGCATGAAGTGTGCGGAAGCTGCACTGTTAACCTATTCTGTGTGGATTTTTTTGCGTTTCAGAATGTGCTCATCGTTGAGGTGAGTGCCGTTTGGTTTTCGATCGGTGGGTAATATAAACCTGGCGGTTAGGGCGCCAACTCGGTAAGCCCCAGCTCAGGTTCGCATATCTCGCCGGGAATCGAATCGGCTCTAACCTCCCCCATGCGGTGGATAAAATTGAGAACCTCTTTGTGGGTAGCTGGTGGCGGAGCAGTCAGGCTGCTGTTATGGAGCTGGGAGCAATGCGCTGGGCGTGCGTGCCATTGCATCGTGTCGCACAGCTTAGGTGGTGAAAATTGTCTAAGCCAGTTGATGTTGCCGTCTTGCACCTCTTTGAAGAGTCTTAACGTCGTACAGCCTGTTAGCCGGGTGTCGGTGGCCGCGTGCGTGGTTCTGTACTCCAGCGCTATGGAGTAGGCCTCGGCAAGGTAAGGTAATTTACCCTTTTTACCGGGTAAAAGGGTAAGGGTAAAGGTGTCGACATGCCAAGGGGTAAGGTAAAGGGTAGGGTAAAGGTAGCTCGGAAGAATTACCCGGTAGGGTAAAGGTAGCTCTGAAGTATTACCCGGTAAATACGGTACCTTGTTTACCGCTAAAAGCTCCGTGGCGCAGTCCGTGGCCTCCATTTAATAAGTAATATTTTTAAAAACTTTTTTAAAAACACGCTTTTATTAAATGTACTAGTCATGGCAGAACTCCACGACTCCAGGAAGTGGCCCTGAAGCTTGCCACAACGTAAGGGGCCGTGGCCAATTACAGCCAACGTCTGTTGAGTGTGGACAATTAGACCCAAGCCGAAACATAACATATACAAAATAATTTAAAATATATATATTTATGATAGAATATAGTATTGTCATCGGTATGACATAAGCATACCAAGTTTGCAGTCGATAGTCAATACCACATTAGGAAGTGGGTCAAAATTGAGTTCCAAGATTTGAGGATACGACGACGACAACGACAATAACAACGACAACAGACAGAGTGCGTTAAAAGAAAGCGTGTAAAATTGGAATAATCGAGAGTATTCTATATGGATTAAGAGCTCTACCTAGCATTTACCGTTACAAACCTTTTTCATGTGTAGTATTCCAGTAATTACCCTGTAATCGGGTCATTTGTATGGGCTAAGGGTAAAAGGTAGGGTAAAGGTAGGCTCGTTGCTTTTTACCTTACCTGCTAAAGGGTTAAAGGTAGGGTAGAGTGATTGTATTGTGGTAAGGTAAAAGGTAAGGTAAAGGTAGGCTTGTTGTTTTTACCTTTTAACTTTTACCTTACCTTGCCGAGGCCTACTACGGAGGCAAGAGCGGGTTGGTGGGTCGCACAAATTTTTCAAAACTCTTCTTTTCCCGCGGGCGCCGAGGAGAATCCGTAACTACCCTGGCTCGCCAAGGGAAGGCGGTACAGCGACGGGCGGGACGAGATGTTGCCCCTTGGCACGCGTGGGTTTTCTCCAGGCACTCCGATTTCCTTCCACTTGGGTCAATACTAATTGGCAGAAAAACCTCTGAATATACATTAGGGACTCTCGGTTATTCACGTGCGGTTTATCCGATTTGCGGATTAACCGCACACCTGAGATTTTGACATAAATACCTAACTCGTGGATTATTCCCTAAAGGCCAAATTAATAATCTACAAACAATTGTACATTGCTATTCTTGGAATGTTTATGACAAGTGACGTGCTTAAACCGAACAAACGTGTTGCTCTGGTGAATCGGAAATCTACGTGATCACCTCTACAGTACAGTAATGGCATATCTTTACACCAGTGTGCGGGGTTTGATTGACGTTGATTGGCGTGGCTCTGCTGCTATCCACTTAGAGTGCCGAGTCTTCTGCGTGGGAGCAGGAAAGTGTTATCACTGAGCAACTCAGTTTTCTCAACTTAAACATAATTTATGCCTATATTAGTGGTTTTCGGCATAGAGATCCGCAGAAAATTGATATATTTGGCTTATCCGTTATTCTGCGCCCATCCTCCCCATCACTAGCGTGGGTAATCGAGAGTCTACGGTAGAGAGGACCGCAGAGTTCGGCGGTTGTTGGTAGCGTTGGCTCACCGCTTGGCTGCCACCATCCAGCTCGTTTCTCTGGTTCCTCGGTGATTGTGAGCTGCAGTTTGCACGAACGACAACACTGTACGTAGAATTAAACGTTGTTGCAGCCCAGAATTTTTTGAGGTGTGTCTGTTCTGTGTTTTTGCAGGACATCATTGACACAGGCAGGACCATGCAGACGTTGTTGAGCATGCTGAAGGACTACAAGCCCAACATGGTGAAGGTGGCCAGGTTGGTGCACGCGCGTGTGTGTGTGTGTCAGGTGGGGAACGGTGGCGCAGTGGTTTGCACACTGCTACGAACCCGGCAACCCAAGTTCGATTCCTGTTCGCTGCCAACACCAGTGACGAATTTCTAAACCGTGGTGCTGGCCACCCACGCTCTCGCGTGCCGTAGCGAGCACCTATGCCGGCCTGCATAGGTGCTCGCTAACAGCACTTGCCCCCGTTTGAGCGCGTCGCTGTGGTCCGTACGTGCCACTCGCAAACGGACTTGGAAATGAGCGGTGTTGGTTGTGCATCCACTCGCTCGGATGCGGACCCGATGGTCGCAGGCGGCGATGAAGCTACGCGGTTCATGTCGAGGTTCGCGTTTTTGGCTGCACGGTGGACGACTCGTCGGGCCTGAACCTGCGTTGACGCTTGTGGTGCCGCGTTGTGGCGCGTTGTGCTGTCTCGGCAGTTTGCTGGTAAAGCGGACGCCGCGCAGCGTGGGATACCGCCCGGATTGTGAGTAGCGCCCGTCCCCCACCCCCCTCCTTGTCCATTTCCTCTTGTTTCGTGCGGTAAACGAAGAGCGCCGCCTAATTGAGTTTTAGTTCTAAGTGATTTGAGCCAGTCAATTGCTTCGTCTGAGAGTTGGTGATTGCAGTTGCACCCACCCACCCTACCAACCCACCCTGCCAATTCACCCACCCACCCACCCTGCCAACCCACCACCCTGCCAACCCACCACCCTACCAACCCACCCACCGTGCCAACCCACCCACGCTACCAACCCACCCACCCTGCCAACCCACCCACCCTACCAAACCACCCACCCTACCAACCAAACCACCCACCCTACCAACCAAGCCACCCACCCTACCAACCCAACCACCCACCCTACCAACCCACCCACTACAAACCCACCCACACTACCAACCCATTCACCTCGCCAACCCACCCACCCTACCAACCCAACCACCCACCCACAAGCACTCGTAGCTACTTAGTAACAGACAATACCATGACTAATACAAAAAAACATGTTATTTTCCCCAAGCCCCGTGGTGTAAAGTGCTGTCTCCAACTCTTTTTGTCCTCCCTGTCTCTCTGGCCTGTCTCTCCGCACGCCCATTGCCAGAAACGTCGCCTGCTAGAAATATTTTTACTTTTAAGGCCACGGTTTAATTGTCGACGAACGTGTAGAGTTTTTATCACCATCATTATTATTTGAGCTCTTGCACCACTTGCCAACGCAGCTCGTTAACGTAAACTCTCACCTGACCGTTTTTCTTTCTTTCAGATATCGGCTTCGAAATCCCGGACGAGTTTGTTGTGGGATACGCGCTGGACTACAACGAGTACTTCCGGGACCTCAATGTGAGTTGACGTACACGTGTACTAAAAGACAAAAAAAACTAAACTCGTTTTATTTCACCAGCTGAGGGCCCACTCAGCTATCTAGCTCTGGCCACAATTGATCAATCAACGAAGTGGCTTATCACGTGGGAATTAAAAGCGGCAGCAGCGTAATACTCTAAACGAAATACTCTAAATACAATGGCAGTGAGGTTGTATCACTCGCACCAACGGCTCTGGGTCATATGGTGGCAACCTATCAGCTCGCTCCCCTCGAGAATCCGGTTTAATAATGGGAAACTGAAACCTCAGTAGTGTGCCGGATCTGACCCCTGAGTCAGCCAACACCTTCCTGTCTACGCCTGTGCGTGGCTAACACAAGTGGCGAGTGATAGCAGAGCCGGTCTTGGGTCTCGACTGGGTTGACTCGGCCTAAATAGATGTGTAAACATCACCATATTGCCACTAGGGAGACAAAGGCGGCCGGGCGTGGTGCTGGCCGCCCACCCAACCCCCCATCGTGTGCCGACAGCACTTACCCTGTCAGTCTGTTAAGGCTATAAGGGGGGGTCTTTGTTTTTGTACGGTGGCACAGCGATTAGCGCGTTGGGCTACGTACCCGGCGACCAGAATTCGAATCCCACTCACGGCCAACGTCGGTGAGGATTATCTGACGGGTCATGGGCCTCCGCTGGGTCGACTCGGCCTGAAATGAGTACCTGGTGCGATGAGTAAACATTGGCACTTGGGAGACAAGGCGGCCGGCCGGGTGTGCTGTTGACCACCCACCCCCTCGTATGCCATGCCGGCCTTAATAAGTGTTCGGGAACGGCACTTGTCCCAACAGTCAGTTGAAAGGCTATGGGGGGAAAGGGGATGGGGGGCGATTTTTGTCGTTTGTGTGTGTGCCCGCATGCGCGCGTGGCTGTTTTGTCTTGCAGCAACTTTTATTGAGCTTCCTGTTGACTTCCTCGGACGGCTGTTTGCGCGCTCACTTTTGTGTCCTGCTTGCGTTTTTCCACAGCACATCTGCGTGATCAACAACCACGGCAAGGAGAAGTACAAGAACAACTGTGCCTGAGCACCGTGTGCCAGCCGCCACAGCAGCAGCAGCAGCACCCCGCACGCCCGCCCGCACGCCCGCCCGCACACCCGCACACCCGCCCGCCCGCACGCACGCCCACCCCTGCACTGCCGCGACCCGCGTTGGTTTTCGGAGTTGACTCCGCTTAAGGCGCCACTCTCCCGCCGCGCGTCCCGGGTTGCGCGCCGTTCCGCGTTCGGTTCCCGATAATTAGCTGCCGAGCGACGGCACGTGTGGCAGAACCGAGTTGGTTTTTTTTCTTGTTTTCCTGTGGAAGCGGCCAGAGGGCGAAACGTCGGACCTCGTGCCGAAAATGAAATTCGGCATGACCGGAGGACACGGCGGTGGCGGATAGCTGTGCCCGCCCCCCCCACCCCCCCCACCTCCCTCACCTCCCTCCCAACCTCGTTTAGATGTCAAGCGGAGACGCTGGATTTGGACGTTGGAGGGAGTTGTGTCACGCGGGCAGCCGGGCGGCTTTTACCGAGGCGCTGCTGCCCTTCACATAAACCTCATGGATATCATTATTATTATTATTAAGTTATAATTTGTCATAAAGTAATTCGAATGTATGTGTACCCCTCATTGTCAAACTACTACTGATGAAGGAGTTCCCCACCCTGCTCCCCCCACCACCACTACAGTGTCACTGGCGGTGGGGGGAGAGGGAAGTATGTTTGACCATACTTCACCAAGCTGGTCACTGGGTTTCTTAAGTTTGTGCTGATTATTATAATATTGTTATCACTTTATAATCATGGTTGAATGGTTGGCGTGAAGCTCTCTCGCCAGGCACTTTCGTGGTTTCCCAATTCAGGTTGACTCTCAGGTTCTCGCCATCCACGCGTTGAATCGCTTGTGGGGGGGTGCGGGTAAAAAAAAAAAACCCCCACAGATAATTAGCGGCATTTCTTCGAGCAAATTATCCCGTTGGCTAATTTCGACCGTAGCGACGCTGCGCTTTATTGTCGGTTTGTTTGCTCGTGTAATGCGTTGAAGTCTGCGTGTGTGTGTGTGTGCTAGAGCCAGTGCTCCTCAACGTGTACGCGTTGTAGGTAATCGCGGTTTCTCGTCACCCCCTGTAACCACTAGAAGGCAACGGCATTCGCCAGTAGCTTTTTTTTCTATTCGAACGAAAAAAAAATCGATTTTAGAACCCAAATGCGACGCGCTGATATTCATCGAAATCTTTCCCATGGGGGGTGGGGGAGGGGCTGAATGTATACAGAGCCCGCCACGGAGCTAAACGAATAAAACGATGGCAGTTTGATGGTAAGACAAAAAAAATGCTGAGAAAAATAACCAATCATTTTCTCAATTTGTGACCCATGAATCCAGACAATTCCATGGGGGGGGGGGGGGGGGAGTGGGTGGTGGTGGGGCCAAATCAATCATCACGTGCCTGGTTATTACTATGGCAGTGGAGTGTCTCGGTAGCAATGTTTGAGAGTTAACCCCCCCCCCCCCCCTGTCCAGTGTGTTCTGCACGAGCGGCCAATCCGGGCCGAGCCCAGCCCGTCGCGAGCCCCCCCATGTCTTCATTCATCCCCCCACCCACCACCACCGTCCGTCCTCAATGCATTTCAATTATAACAGTCGTCACGATGCAACTCGCAAAGCCCTTTTAGTTTGCCTTCACTGGTGCATGCGAATCGTCGTGAGTCGTGGTCGATCCACTGCCAGGTGAAGGCCGCCCCAAGTCTACGCACGCTCTATATCTCGCGGTCCAGCTGCGCAACAAATCTTTCGTCTCGCTCTCACGAGCCGGCTCCGTTGCCAATCTCCCAATTCATAGGCACTCGCGCGTGCGCACGAGTGTGTTACGTTTATCGTTGAATCTTTACGTTTCCTATGAGGACCGGGCCGTCCACAGCCGTTGCACCAAGTTCACGGGAGCCAACGCAGCCGCTCACGGATTCTGTGTGCACCGCTAGGGAAACATAACAAATCTCATGTAATAGTGAACCCCGAAGCATCGTGTGATTTGATGAATCGTGCGTTTCCGCCTGCTGCAAGACATCGGTGCTCCTGTGTTGATATGATTTTTATCTTTTACAGCCAAATATTTTTTCACGCCGTGTGTAAAATGGTAACGCTTTTACCGTTTTATGGACGGCGAGGCTGTAAAGTAATCGAGTGAAACCATTTTATTTTCTAAAGTATATATACACATTATATGTAAATGTAATATATACATTGTGTGCGCTTGTTGTTGTGTGTGAACGGTAATTGTGGATGGCAGGGGGCAAATCCATTCAGTCCTCCGCTAGCCGCGTAGGAATAAGCCAACCCTCGAGTGGCAGGCAGGGCCAACCCAGGGTTTCCTGGAGGCCTGGGGCTGTATGCCCCGGGGGGGGGGGGGGCAGAATGCCAATTGGCGGGGGGGGGGGGGATGTAGCTCTTATTAATTCGCGACTAAAACGAAAAAGATCTATGGGGGAGGAGGGGCTCTTGTTTGAGGTCTTGGAGGAAAAATTATCCCCTTTTGCCTCACGGTGTGGGGGGTGGGGGATGTGGACGGCGCATCGATCGGTACCGGTCTTTTTTTATGCTCGCGATTTTCACGCGGCGTGGAATCGCGCGCGCAAGAAAACAACGGTCTGCCCTTGTCGTACGTTGTTGCGTATAATCGGGTTCACGTGATCGCCACCGACCACCCCCTGGAGGCCGCTACATTCGCCAAAACAAATTTAAAATATTTATAATATATACACAAGAGTTGATTCTCGAGTCGAATCGTGACCCTGAATTGCAACAATTCATGCGCGAGTTTTCGCGGGAGGGGGAGTACTGAATCGATGCACCCCTAGGGTAGTTTCGTATCAGCAATTGCTGATTGTGGCTTTGGTTCAGTTTCGTGAACGCAGCACAATGTCGCATATCCGACTCGCACGGGGGGGGGGGGGGGGGGGGGGGGGGGGGGGGGGGGGGGGGGGGGGGGGGGGGGGGGGGGGGGGGGGGGGGGGGTGGGGGGGGGGGGGGGGGGGGGGGGGGGGGGGGGGGGGGGGGGGGGGGGGGGGGGGGGGGGGGGGGGGGGGGGGGGAGGGGGGGGGGGGACCAGGGTATAGGCCGCTATGTGAACCGGTCGATTACGGGAACATCCACAGAAATGTATCGTTAAAACACCGCGCACGAACCTCGCACTGTTGTGTGCACGTGCATAGGCGGCGGTGGCGTCGCAGTGGTTAGTGCGGCGCTACGAACTGGCGACCCGGGCTCGATTCCCGCTCACGGCCAACGTCAGTCACGAATATCCGAACTGGTCCTGGGTCCTCACCTAGGTCGACTCGGTCTCAAATGAGTACCTGGTGCGGCAAAGGCGGCCGAGCGTGTGGTGCTGGCCATCCATCCCCTCGTGTGCCGTGGTAACCTTCATAGGTGCTCGCTAACCGACTTTCCCACAGTCTGTTGAAGCTATACGGTGGGTCTTTGTCCAGTTGAAAATGACTGGTCAGGGCGGATATGCAACATTGTACTGTATACCTCGTGCGTTTTGCTCTTGAAAAGATACGCAAAGGGAACGCAATGTGCTAGCGTGGGCCACAGGCGAGAGATTTTAAATTCGGTTGATTAGCTTGGTTTTTGTTTGAAGTCCTCAGGAGGTTTTGTTTTTGGTCAGCATGTGTTGTATTTTCCCAGTATTTTATTTTATCACGCACACTCTCGGACGACCGCTTTGTGTGCGCACGCGTGACATATGGCACCTTCAGCCATTGCGATTTCTCCATTGGCGGAGCGTTAAAAGAAAAAAAGGTTACATTTGAATCTGCATGCGTGTTTTTGGTGTGTAAGCCCCGAACTTTAATGGTGAATGATAAATAATATGATGATGATAATAATAATCTTGCAATAACGTGCACGGCGTTTCACGGACAAAGATGACCATGATCCTGACGGTCGGCGTCGCTCGAAAGCCAGGCGAAGGATGGCGTCTTGTCCCCGGGGGAGACTTGAGCGCTGCTGCTGCTGCCGCAGCCGGTGCAGAGGGGGGGGACGATGGCGTTCCGGACGGTGGTGGCAAAAAGAGACGTTCGGTTTTCCTCCGGACTCTTTTCAGGTGTTCACGTTCACCGCAGAGCTCGCGTGACGATGATCGCAGAGCTCGCGTGACGATGATCGCAGAGCTCGCGTGACGATGATCGCAGAGCTCGCGTAGCGATGATCACAGAGTTCGCGTGACAATGATCGCAGAGCTCGCGTGACGATGATCGCCAGAGGCTCGCGTGACGATGATCACAGAGCTCGCATGACGATGATCACAGCTCGCGTGACGATGATCACAGCTCGCGTGACGATGATCACAGAGCTCGAGTGACGATGATCACAGAGCTCGAGTGACGATCACAGAGCTCGCGTGACGATGATCACAGAGCTCACGTGACGATCACAGAGCTCGCGTGACGATGATCACAGAGCTCGCGTGATGATGATCACAGAGCTCGCGTGACGATGATCACAGAGCTCGTGTGACGATGATCGCAGAGCTCGAGTGACGATGATCGCAGAGTTCGCGTGACGATGATCGCAGAGCTCGCGTGACGATGATCGCAGGCTCTATCAGAGCTCGCGTGACGATCGCAGAGCTCGCGTGACGATCAGCAGAGCTCGCGTGACGATGATCACAGAGCTCGCGTGACGATGATCACAGAGCTCGCGTGACGATGATCACAGAGCTCGCGTGACGATGATCACAGAGCTCGCGTGACGATGATCACAGAGCTCGCATGACGATGATCACAGCTCGCGTGACGATGATCACAGCTCGCGTGACGATGATCACAGCTCGAGTGACGATCACAGAGCTCGAGTGACGATGATCACAGAGCTCGCGTGACGATGATCACAGAGCTCACGTGACGATCACAGAGCTCGCGTGACGATGATCACAGAGCTCGCGTGATGATGATCACAGAGCTCGCGTGACGATGATCACAGAGCTCGTGTGACGATGATCGCAGAGCTCGAGTGACGATGATCGCAGAGTTCGCGTGACGATGATCGCAGAGCTCGCGTGACGATGATCGCAGAGCTCGCGTGACGATCGCAGAGCTCGCGTGACGATGATCGCAGAGCTCGCGTGACGATGATCACAGAGCTCGCGTGACGATGATCACAGAGCTCGCGTGACGATGATCACAGAGCTCGCGTGACGATGATCACAGAGTTCGCGTGACGATCACAGAGCTCGCGTGATGATGATCACAGAGCTCGCGTGACGATGATCACAGAGCTCGTCTGACGATGATCACAGAGCTCGCGTGACGATCGCAGAGCTCGCGTGACGATCACAGAGCTCGCGTGACGATGATCACAGAGTTCGCGTGACGATCGCAGAGCTCACGTGATGATGATCACAGAGCTCGTGTGACGATCACAGAGTTCGCATGACGATGATCGCAGAGCTCGCGTGATGATGATCGCAGAGTTCGCGTGACGATCGCAGAGCTCGCGTGATGATGATCGCAGAGTTCGCGTGACGATGATCGCAGAGCTCGTGTGACGATGATCACAGAGTTCGTGTGACGATCACAGAGTTCGCGTGACGACGATCACAGAGCTCGCGTGACGATGATCGCAGAGCTCACGTGACGATGATCACAGAGCTCGTGTGACGATGATCACAGTTCGCGTGACGATCACAGAGCTCACGTGACGATGATCACAGAGTTCGCGTGACGATGATCACAGAGCTCACGTGATGATGATCACAGAGTTCGCGTGATGATGATCACAGAGCTCGCGTGACGATGATCACAGAGCTCACGTGATGATGATCGCAGAGCTCGCGTGACGATGATCACAGAGCTCGTGTGACGATCACAGAGTTCGCGTGACGATGATCACAGAGCTCGAGTGACGATGATCACAGAGCTCACATGACGATGATCACAGAGCTTGTGTGATGATGATCACAGAGTTCGCGTGACGATGATCACAGAGCTCGCGTGACGATGATCACAGAGCTCGTGTGATGATGATCACAGAGTTCGCGTGACGATCACAGAGCTCGCGTGACGATGATCACAGAGCTCGCGTGACGATGATCGCAGAGCTCGCGTGATGATGATCGCAGAGTTCGCGTGACGATCACAGAGCTCGCATGACGATGATCACAGAGCTCGCGTGACGATGATCACAGAGCTCGCGTGACGATCACAGAGCTCGCGTGACGATGATCACAGAGCTCGCGTGACGATCGCAGAGCTCGCATGACGATCACAGAGCTCGCGCGACGATCACAGAGCTCGCGTGACGATGATCACAGAGCTCGCGTGATGATGATCGCAGAGCTCGCGTGACGATGATCGCAGAGCTCGTGTGACGATCGCAGAGCTCGTGTGACGATGATCGCAGAGTTCGCGTGACGACGATCACAGAGCTCGTGTGACGATGATCGCAGAGTTCGCTTGACGACGATCACAGAGTTCGCGTGACGATGATCACAGAGCTCGCGTGACGATGATCACAGCTCGCGTGACGATGATCACAGAGCTCGCGTGACGATCACAGAGCTCGCGTGACGATCACAGCTCGCGTGACGATGATCACAGAGCTCGCGTGACGATGATCACAGAGCTCGCGTGACGATGATCGCACAGCTCGCGTGACGATGATCACAGAGTTCGCGTGACGATGATCGCACAGCTCGCGTGACGATGATCACAGAGCTCGCGTGACGATGATCGCCGCCGCTCAGGGAATGGTCTGGCGCAGGGGTCTGCAACCAGAATAACCAAAAACGGAGCCATTTTTTTTGTTTCCAATTCGGTAACAAAAAATTCAAAAGCCGCAATGCACGTGATACAAGTCGGTGGTCTTTAAAGAGCCACATGCAGCTCCAGAGTCGAGGGTTTGCTGACCCCAACCCCCGGTCTGGCGCACTCGGCACCCGCGCCGTGGTGGTCGCGCGAGGCGCAGCCGTCGTGACCGAATGGCACGACGGCTGCGCCTCGCGTCGAGCTTGGCCTGCGTCGGCTCGCCGCGGAGGAGCGTGGTTCGGATCCCCCTCGCTCCCCCGGCCCTGTTACAACTGCGGATGTTGAATACACGGCGCTGTCTGCTTCATAGTGGCGTCATTTGAAAAGAGTAGGCCGTGGGGTACCGGCGTCACGGTTCCAAGTTTGAAGATGTACCTGCGCAACGCTTGGTTGGGATGACGCGCAACAGCTCCGCCCCCGACTGCTGAAACTAACGCCTTGCGCTACATAACTACGGCACGGATACCGAATGGTCGAGACCCACACGGTCCCCGCCGTTAACACGCCACCGGGAGCGAGCGAAATTTCTTCCGTTTCATCTCCCCAAAGATGCCCGCGGTAGCGCATTGGTGAAAACATTTTGAGAGCGGGGACCGCTTGACGGGGGAGGAGGGAGAGGTGCCCGGCTTCAAGCCGCCGGAACGCCGCGCCCCGGACGCGAAGTCTGCTGCTGCTACTTCTATCGCGAACCGAATTGCCAAAGTATAAACCGAGGACTGCCTGATAGCTGGGGCTTGTGTTGCTATAACAGGGTTAGATCCTACACCTGTCCAGTTGGTGGCAGACGGTGGACACGTTGGTGGAATGTGGCGTGCATTTGGCAAGGTCGTATCTAAGCCAAACAAGGAGGAGAGGGTCTGTCCCAACATTCCAATGTTGGACCCTTCGGGAAAATATTTTGAGTCTTTCCTGGCTAAGCAAGCAAAGGGCATTATTATTATTTATTCTAGATTTGAAGCTTTCGTGACTGCAATGATTCATATTCTTAGGTTTTTTCGGTAAAGTCACGTAGGTAAAACATCAAAATTAATAAAAATAAAATAAAGATCACGACGTTTCGGAGGCAACACAAGTCTCCGTCATCAGGTGGGACCGTCACAGCCAGATTAGCTGCATCAAGTGAGGCAATGATTCAAGATGTAATCCCTTAAAAGCGAGTTGAGGGGGGAGGAGAGGGGGGGGGGGGGCTCATCAGAATGTATCTATCGCGGACCCTTTTGGCCCAGCCCCCCCCTCCCTCCCGATACGTTCCATTCATTGGCTACCACATTCTGATGAGCCCCCCCCCCCCTCTCCTCCCCCTCAACTCGCTTTTAAGGGATTACATCTTGAATCATTGCCTCACTTGATACAGCAAATCTGGCTGTGACGGTCCCACCTGATGACGGAGACTTGTGTTGCCTCCGAAACGTCGTGATCTTTATTTTATTTTATTTTTATTAATTTTGATGTTTTACCTACGTGACTTTACCGAAAAAACCTAAGAATATTATTATTTATGTCGAGCCAAATTGTCTTGTAGCTCAAGTCAGCAAAATGCGGCAGCGCTCACACCTCCGTTGTCGAACCAATAGTGGAAATTCCATATTCCCGTGGTGGGGACCAGTTTTTCCATATGATGACCGCTTTAACCCTCCCTGCAAAGTAGCCGTGTGTGTTTCATTGACGTCGGAGAGACATTGTGCCGAGTTGAGATCTGACCCGGGTTCAAACTCGAGGGTGGAGGGGCTGAAACCACTGCGTTCCCCTCCCTTTACGTCTCCCCCAAACATCGGTCATTAATCTGTAAACTATTTTTGTTTTAATCTTAATTTTGGAGCTTTCGTGACTGCAGGAATTATTCTTTGGTTCTTTCGGTTAAGTCACGTCTAAAGATAAAATAATAAATTAAATAATAGCATATTACGACGTTTCGATTGCAACACAAGCAATCATCATCAGGCATGTGATGTCTGTCTATAGTTTTCTAGTTAGATTTTTGTTGCTATTTCTTTTATGCCTGATGATGATTGCTTGTGTAGCAATCGAAACGTCGTAATATGCTATTATTTAATGTATTATTTTATCTTTAGACGTGACTTTACCGAAAGAACCAAAGAATATTTTTGTTTTACCAGGTAAGGCCCACTGAGCTATGTCGCTGTTGTTGACAAGCGACCTGGCCACAAATGTGTGAGCGCAACGAAGTTGCTTATCGTCGTGTGGAAATGTACAGCATCCAAATACTCTTCAACGCGTCATGTTGATTCTAAATGCGGAGGGGAAAAGCTGGAGGGCCCCGAGAAAAACCCACGCGACCACGGGGAGAGAAAGAGAGAGAGAGACACGCAAACTCCAAATCTACAGCAGCAGGCGTCGGGGTCAGGGATCCTAACCCGCGTTTCAAACAACTTGCGGAGCGGACCCTTCTGCCTCGCCGCATTCCTCTACAACAGTGGTGCTTATAACTTTGACCCCAAAATTACACCCCTAAAAAAAATCTGGCCACGTCTCGCGCCCCCCAGAAAGGTCATCTCGCACCCTCCAGTGGCTGCGTGCACGCACCCCCAGGGGAAGAACCACACCGCTCTAGAACATTGGCCGTGGTCGTGACCCCCCGGGAAATGTGGCCACGGCTACAACGCCGCTGACGTGGCGGTGGGGGGCCGTCCAGTATCGGGGTGGGGGGCGCGGGGGGGGACACACGCTTAAGCCCCCCTCTTCCCCCAGGCAGGTGCTGCCCCCAAAATTGTCTTCACGAGTTGGCAGCGTCACTGTGGCCGCAGGCAAAAATAGTCGCTGGGTCCAGAGTTGTCCAGCTGCCGTGGCTCGTACATCGAGTTTCCATCGCTCACTCGCGACGCCTCGGTCAGCATTTTTTTTTGCCTTTTCAATCAACACCGTTGCAAGCAACTTCACGGGGCATGTCACAAGCACAATTCTTACCGCGCGGTGCGAAAGAGGGCTGCGCTGCGTGACTGTCATCTTCCCCAGGGGGTTGGTGGTGGTGGTGGGGGATGGGCGCAATTGCAACAAGGTCGTAGTGCAATGCTGGCTGCTCGAATTCCAAGCGTAAACGTTTTGTTGGGATGGGAACGTGACCGTGCAGTGTTCACGATTTGGAATCTGCTCACCTGACCAGCCCTCTTGTCAGTCCACTGCTGGATGAGGGCCTTCCCCTGTGGCGTGGCGGTCATGGCTGTTTGTTTGACCATACTTCACCACGCTCTTCAGTGATTGTTTGCGAAGCGGGAGATGGCGTGTGGCGGGGTTGATGAGGGTACCAGAACCAGTGCAGACATCGCTCGCCACTGATGTTATCCGTGACGATGAATCGAATACGGGTCGTCAGGTTCATATCATAGCTCGGTTCACTAACCACAGTGCCACCGCTCCCCCCCCACCACCCCCCAACTAGAATAGATTCATCTTCTTGGTTCTTTCGGTAAAGTCACGTAGAAGAGAAGTAATAAAATAAAATTAAAAAAACAATAAAATAATTCTCACGACGTTGTGTTGTGGCTGAAACGTCGTGAGAATTGTTTTATGTTTTATTTTAATTATTTTATTACTTCCCTTCTACGTGACTTTACCGAAAGAACCAAGAAGATGAATCCCTGCAGTCACGAAAGCTTTAAATCGAACTAGAATAGATTCGACACGTGAACACCTTGGCAGGGTTATAGAGGGATGAGTGGACGGCGGTGTTGCCAGTGTCGTTGCGTTTTTCGGCAGGCCACCAGTCAGCCCGTCCAGGAAGTTTTTGCCAGTAACTCGCACGGATTACATTTGTATCCATACTTTTATTCAGGTGACCAGGGTGGCTCAGACGTTGATCAATTGGGTTCGAATCTGGGTTTCAGCCACACCCCCCTCCCCCGTGATTAGACCGGGTTCTCAAGTGTAGTACTGGAGTGAGTTACTCTACACAAACAACAACATTAAACACCATTGGAACCTCATTTGCCAGTAAAAAATATGATAATAGTTTTTTAACCTTCTATCTGGCAACAAAACTGACATCCTTTTTTACAAGGAGTCATGTTTGCATAGACCACAATACCTGCAGCCATAATGCAAACAAAAAAACATAACTCTGATAATATAACATAACTCTGATAATATATAATATATATCAGAGTTATGTTTTTGTTTGCATTATGGCTGCAGGTATTGTGGTCTATGCAACATGACTCCTTGTAAAAAAAGGTGTCAGTTTTGTTGCCAGATAGAAGGGTAAAAAAACAATTATAACAACATTAAAATTCGTTTTGGACTTAATTTGGCGAAATCCCAGCTCTTGAGAATTAAAGTAAAAACAGGGACTCTTCTACTTACAAACAGGTTGGGTTCCAGAGGTCTGTTGGTAAGTCCAACTTTACGCCTGTCAATTACAGACATGTACGGCATGTACACTAAACACGGGGAATGGCTTTAAAGTTGTAAAATTTTCTGTAGATGCCACTGGTTCTTCATGTTCTGCAGATGTATACGCCACTGGTGCTTCATGTGGCATCTACGTGAAATACGGACGGGTTTATCTTCTTGGTTCTTTCGGTAAAGTCACGTAAAAGGGAAATAATGAAATAAAAATTAAAATTAAACAATAAAATAATTCTCACGACGTCTCATTCAGACGCTGTCTTTCCGACAGACCTGTTCTTCACATGAGGACGGCTGCTTGCGTTGTGGCCGAAACGTCGTGAGAATTATTTTATTATGTTTTATTTTTATTATTTTATTATTTCCCTTCTACGTGACTTTACCGAAAGAACCAAGAAGATGAATCCCTGCAGTCAGGAAAGCTTTAAAACGGACAGGTTTGTTCGTATCTGAACGTCCGTAAGTCGGTTTGTTCGTAAGTAGAGGAGTACCCTGCATATGTTTTGACTGTCAATACGACGGCGAGCTCTGCTGTAACAGGATGCGGGCCACTTAAAGCGGATCTAAGAAGCGTTTCTGCGATGGCTGCTTCCGCGGGACAACTTTGGCAATTTGCTGGTTCGTTTGTTGCCTCGCTCCGTCCCCCATTGGCAGCTGTTGTTGCCGGGCCAGTTGCAGTGAAGTGCATTGCCCGCCGGGGCAACGTCCGGTGGCTTTCGTTGTAAGGACTGAAAATGTTTTAAAAACGAAAAAAACAAATAGTACACGAGTGGCGTGAGCGTGTGGACGGCGGCGAGATTAAAAACGAAAATAACCAACCAATTCCACGGGTTGTGTGAAAAATAAGAATAGGTGTTGATTTGAATCATTCGTGACTGCAGGAATCCACGTTTTGGTTCTTTCGGTAAAGTCGCGTAGGTAGATATCACATTTTTAAAAAATCACGACGTTTCGATCGCAACAATGACGACCGCTTGTGTTGCGATCGAAACGTCGTGATTTATTTAATTTCTAACTACTTGAATTTACCGAAAGAACCAAAGAGTATAAGAATAGATTTTCATCTTTCTGACAATAAAGCAGGTGTTGTGTTAGGATGTTCGAACACCAAATAGATACATTTTGCAATGTATCAAGTCTGCATTGACCACACACGGTACTTGTGAACGTAATAATACTCGCATTGTTTTTGAAACTGATTGGTCTACACCAGAGACAGCCTTCTGTATGGCCTCGTCTCACCAGTGTCAGACCAGAGATTCACGCCAAAAGTCGAACAGCACAAAGACAATGCACGTGTCAGAGCATTCACAAGCTCGGGGTGAGCGGCTTCTACCGTGGGATACTTTTTTTGCCAGTATCAAAGTATGAAAAATCAAAGTAAGTTTTCCCCCTTTCTGGCAATAAAACAGGAAGTGTTTAAACACCACCTTGTCCACGTTTGTGTTTAATAATAATAACGACGACGTTGGCTCTGGCGTACGAGTGGGACGCTGCTTGTGTAGCAAACCTCCCATTGGTATTATTATTTCTATAATTTTTATTGTTTATTTATATTTATTTTTACCTACGTGACTTTACCGAAAAAAACGAAGAGTATACTCCCATTGGTGCTTTCACTGAATGGGGTTGGCGACTGACTAACTACAAACTACGATTTAAAGCTTTCGTGACTGCAGGGATTCATCTTCTTGGTTCTTTCGGTAAAGTCACGTAGAAGGGAAATAATAAAAATTAAACATAATAAAATAATTTTCACGACGTTTCCGCCACAACGCAAGCAGCCGTCCTCAGGTGACGCTGTCTTTCCGACAGACCTGTTCTTCACCTGAGGACGGCTGCTTGCGTTGTGGCCGAAACGTCGTGAGAATTATTTTATTATGTTTTATTATTATTTTATTATTTCCCTTCTACGTGACTTTACCGAAAGAACCAAGAAGATAGCTACAAACTAATTTTACTTGACCAGGCAAGCCCCCTCTCCCCACCAAGCCTGTCCCTAGCTCTTTTTCATAAGCGACCTGGCGGCCTTCACAGACGATAACAGCTTTACGAAGTGTCGGCTTGCTGTCACCACGTGGAAGTGCATAGCAGCAGCCCAATTACTCTAAACTCGTGAAGTGTGTGGAGGGGAAGAACCGGAGGACCCGGAGAAAAATCCACGCGGCCACGAGGAGTGAGAGAGAGACACGCGCAGACTCCAAATATACAGCAGCAGGGGTCGGGGTCGGGATCGAACCCATGAACTAAACTAAAGCGCTTTTATTTCACCAGGTCAGGGCCCCACTGAGCTATGTAGCGCTTTTTTTAAAATTCTGAAGTGACCTGGTCATCAAATATATAGCTCGCACGAAGTGGCTTGTCATCGCGTGGAAATTTATAGTGGCAGCCAAATACGGAGAAAAATCCACGTGGGGGAGAGAGAGACGCCGCAAACTCTAAATGTCCTGCAGGGGTCTGGATCGAACCCACGGCCTCCTGCATGCCAGGCGAGGTAGTTAACATCTCCTGGCCACCGTGATGATGATGAGAGAGAGATAGACACGCAAACTCCAAATCTACAGCAGCAGGCGTCAGGGTCGGGATCGAACCCACGGCCTCCTGCATACCAGGCGAGGTAGTTAACATCTGGCCACCGTGGCCGGAAGCGGACGGGGAGGGCAACGATGCAATGGACACCTAAATATTTATTCATTTACCCAGATGACGTCATGGTGTCTACTGGGGGGAAAGGTACGTTTTGAATTCAACACGTTCATAATGAAATGTGAAATGTATCGTACGAGTAATGGAAGAACTCCACGACTCCAGGAAGTGGCCCCGAAGTTTGCCATAAAACAAGGGACCGTGGTGATTTACAGGCAACGTGAGTTGAGCGTGGACAATTAGACCGAAGGCGAAACATAACATAACAACATTTTTTTATATATTTTTATGATAGAATATAGTATTGTCATCAGTATGACATAAGTATACCAAGTTTGCAGTCGATAACACATTGGGAAGTGGGTTAAAATTGAGTTAACAGGATTTGAGGATACAACAACAGACAGTGAGTTAATAGAAAGCGTGTAAAAAACACATTCCTGCGGAGGGAGCTGGTAGGAACGTTGGGTTGCTCGGTCAATGGCCAGGGTCAACGGCGGCGTGGTGTATTCCGCAAATATGGCCGACTGTGAGGGCGGGCACAAGCCGGCGTGAGTAGGTTAAACGTTGAGTTTTATAAGGGCACCACGGGGTGACCAGCCCCTCCCCACCCAGCCCCACCCCGAACACCCCCCCACCCAGCCCCTCCCCACCCAGCCCCTCCCCACCCTCCCCTCTCCACCCAGCCCCACCCCTCCAATTTTTTGATTCACGACGGACGGACGGACACAATAATCCCCTGTGGGCTGGTGTAACCAGGAGGTTCCTACCAGTATAACTTCTTTCCTTTTCAGCGAATGCTGCACTGTACGCTGAGGATGTAACGCGTCTTTAGTGCTGACAGCGGTGACGCCGCTGTTCGTGGAGGGGGGAGGGGCGTGGAAGTGACGTCACAATGGCGATGTCCCTCCCAGAGTTTTCTGATGATCGTTCCAAAACAACACGCGCTCGCAAATAACGTGGAGGAGGGGTGGGTGAGAGTGGTCTAGGCCCCGCAATATTTCACATCCGATACACGCTCCCACCACCCCCCAACCCCACCGTGTGTAGGCTATGTGCTCTTGTTAGCGCTCATGACCAACCGATCCTCATTCATACCCCGCACTGCGCAGCAATGGAGGCATCGCTGTACGTAAAAGGAACATCGCGTGAATGCCATACAATGTCAAATGTATAAGAACAAGATGGGTTGTTGTTGTTGTTTAATACGAGGTCATGTGACGGATGAAACAGACGGTGGTGGTTGATCGTCCGTTCGCACACGCACTCCCCCTGTCACCTCCTGACCGGGCCTGCTTCAGCGGCTAAGCGAGGTTATCCGCCGCTTAGCAACAGAGTCCACACAGCGGAATTGCCAGATTCCTCCGAAGGGGCCCGTAAGCCAAAGATGATGTCTGTGCGTGTATATGATAATAATCATCATCATCATAGTCCGCCAGTGTGGTCACTGCCCTCTCCTCTGCACGTTTCGCCGTCTGTGTCGGCGATTGAGGCCACGGCGACCGAGAGCGGGCGGGCGCGTGGCGACTTGTGGAGGTTTGCGGTCGAGGTGAAGTCTCCTCGACTCGGCAGCCTCGTCCTGTAACAAGCGACAACATTAGGCGGCGCGCCGAGCCGGTTCCAACGCTGAGGATCCGGGCTTCGAATGCTGCGGCCCGGGACGCTTCGCGGTTTGAAACCGGAGGCCTCGGCCGTAGCGAGTCGATGATATTCTTAGGTTTTTTCGGTAAAGTCACGTCGGTAAAAATTGAAATTAAAATTAATAAAATAAAATAAAAAGCGTGCCTTTCCGGGCCCTTCCCCCCTCTACCATTATATATACGGAGTGGTAGCTCTTGTAATCTCTCATTTACTTGATACAGCTGTCGTGGCCGTGACGGTTCCACCTGAAGACGGAAGCTTGTGTTGCCTCCGAAACGTCGTGATTTTTTAAAATTTTACTTTTATTAATTTTAATTTCAATTTTTTACCTACGTGACTTTGCCGAAAAAACCTAAGAATATGAATCCTTGCAGTCACGAAAACTTCAAATCTAGAACGAGTCGATGATCTCTGCGCGGTCATCAATAACTGCAAAGACAAAGATCCCCCGCCCCTGTTTCCCTCGACAAACTTTCGGGGCAAGTGCCGGTCGCGAGTAGCAGCGTCAATGAGGGCCGGCACGGCACACGGATGGGTGGTGTCGGTGGCCAGCAGCAAGCCCAGCCGCCTTTGTCTCCCCAGTGGCGATGTTTACACACCGTACCAGGTTCTCATTTAGGGGCTGAGTCGACCTAGGGGAGGCTCAGGACCTGTTCAGATATTCGCTGTCACTGGTGTTGGCCGTGAGCGGGAACTAAAATGTGTGTTTTTAAATCCTTTATATTAAGTTCGCTTGCTTGCTTGCGTGCTTGCGTGCTTGCTTGCTTGCTTACGACCGTGCAAATCTTTCGGTCGTTTTTTAACCCACTTCCCGTGATCCAATCGAGCTGACATTTTGCACACAGACTCGTTGTGCGTGACAATTAATTTTCGTGAATTTTTTTTCTCCAAAATTTTACACTGTTTAGGGAATTTTTTTCAAATATTTAATTACCAATTGCTTAATGGTGGCAGACAATCATCTGACCCATAGGTGGCAGCCATCTCAAGCCAGAGGACGAGAGGACTCTAGCCGCCACGCATATACAGGATTTAGTGAAAAACTTTGTTTTTACGGGTTAATTTTTATTGTACCGGGTAAGGCCTCGCTGAGCTAGATAAGCGTCCTGGATGCCACAAATGACCGCTCAGCGAAGTGGCTTCTCATCACGTGGGGGATTTGTAGCAGCCAAAAACTCGCGTGATGTTGATTCTAAACGTGGAGGGGGGGTGGGGAAGACGGAGGACCCGGAGAAAAATCCACGCGACCACGGGGAGAGAGAGAGACGCAAACCCCAAATATACAGCAGCAGGCGTCAGGCTTGGGATTGAACCCACGATCTGCATGGCAGTTAACATCTCACCATCCACGGCGCCCGATCGAACTCGAGTCGCCGGGATCGAAGCGCAGTGCGCTAACCGCTACTCGACCACTCCCCACAATGACTGCACACACTGGCAAAGACAAGGACCCCCGTATAGCCTTAACAAACTGTTGGGGCAAGTGCTTTTAGCAAGCACCTATGAAGGTCGTCATGGCACACGAGGGGGTGGGTGGCCAGCACCACGCTCGGCCGCCTTTGTCTCCCTAGTAGCGATGTTTTTATACGTCGCACTAGGTACTCATTTGAGGTTGAGCCGACCTAGGGGAGGCTCAGGAGCGGTTCAGATTTTCATCACCGGTGTTGGCCGTGAGCTAGAAGCGAACCCGGGCCGCTGGGTTCGTAGCGCAGCGCGCTGACCGCTACACTACCGCTCCCCACACACAGACACGCTACACACATAGACACGCATGGACACACACAAAAGATAACAAAGATCCCCCATATAGCCTTAACAGACTGTAGGGGGCACGTGCTGTTAGCGAGCACCTATAAAGGTCGGAACGGTACACGAGGGGGTGGGTGGCCAGCACCACGCCCGACCGCCTTTGTCTCCCTAGTGGCGGTGTTTACACACTGCACCAGGTACTCATTTGAGGCTGAGTCGACCTAGGAGAGGCCCAGGACCGGTTCAGATAATCGTCAATGGTGTTGGCCGTGAGCGGGACACACACACACTTGGACACACACAGGCACACATGGACACACGCACCTGGACACACACAGGCACACATGGACACACACGCGCATGGACACACAGACACGCATGGACACACACAGACACACACACGCATGGACACACACAGACACGCAGAACAATCCCCGTCACGTTCATGTGCGCGGTTTCCCTCTCTCTCTGGAAGGAGAAACGGCACGGGAGCCAAAGTCACGTGGTGCTCGAGACGCGTTTGAGAGTTGAGCCCCCACGGATACTGTCGGCGAGTCGTTAACCCAATGAAGGATTATTCTCATTCAAAAATTAAGGTCGAATTTGTCGTATCAGCTGCTGCTGTTGCCGCTGTTCAACGAGCCCAGATAACCAACGCGTCTCAGCAGAGTCATTGATGTTGTTGTTGGGCGGTGTCCCGTTTTCCTCGTGTGCTTCCGAACCACTCGTTTGCTTTGTGTCGGTCGGTTTTCACTCGATTCGGCGTTGAGCGAAACTTGCTGACGTACACGAGCACCATTTTTTGGCGGACGTGTTAGATACACGCTGTGCCCACACTGCACGTGGAGAGAGAGATCAGCTTGTTCTTGGTTCTTTCGGTAAAGTCACGTACAATGGAAATAATAAAATAATAAAAATAAAACATAATAAAATAATTCTCACGACGTTTCGGCCACAACGCAAGCAGCCGTCCTCAGGTGAAGACCAGGTCTGTCGGGGAGACGCTGTCTCAGGTGTTATGTTTTATTTTTATTATTTTATTATTTCCATTGTACGTGACTTTACCGAAAGAACCAAGAAGATTAATCCCTGCAGTCACGAAAGCTTTAAATCGAAAGAGATCAGCTTGTTTGGTTGACTGCAGAAGTAGCTGTCCAAGCGTCATCTTAGAGCAGTAGCTCTGAACCGCTACTCCAGCCTGCCGCATCCCCTTCGGCTCTCAACGTGAATGTTTTCTCGCGCCCCTTATCAAACGTCGTTGAAGGAGGTCAGCCCTTTACACCCAAGATATGTCGTAACTATAGAGGAGGGGATTTAGCTTATATTCTTGGTTCTTTCGGTAAAGTCACGTAAATAGAAAACAAAAATCCAAAAATATAATAAAAATAATAATAAATAAAAATAAATACAAATCTAAATCATTAATTGAAAATAATAAAAGCAAAAAAAAACCACAGTAAAATAAAAATAGTAAAATACAAATAAAATAAATTGAAAATAATAAAAGCAAAATAACCCACGACGTTTCGATCGCAACACAAGCGGCCTTCATCAGGCGGAGAGAAAAGAGAAGGGCAAGCCTCCAAACGTAGCTGCTTATTAGCGGTTCCAAGGTGAGTGAGCGGGCGGGGGGGGGGAAGAGCCGTGCAAGCAACACACGAGCTGCGGCAGCAGCGCGCTAATGGACATGTCACGCCACCCCCAGAAAGGGCATTTCGCACCCCAGGTCTGCGTGCACCCCAGGGTGACGAAGAAAAACCACTCACCGTCTTCAGAGGAAACAGCTCTGAGAACAGCTGGTGCTCAGCGTCCCTTCCGTAAGGATGCAAGATGTCTTCTTGGTTCTTTCGGTATAGTCACGTAGAAGGACAGACCTGTTCTCCACCTGAAGACGGCTGCTTGCGTTGTGGCCGAAACGTCGTGGGAATTATTTTATTATGTTTTATTTTTATTATTTTCCTTCTACGTGACTTTACCGAAAGAACCAAGAAGATGAATCCCTGCAGTCACGAAAGCTTTAAATCGAGATGCATGATGTATTTTACAATTGGAATCTTAAAAAAATTCTCCATACAGGGCTCACCCGTCTATGGGAGCCGTGCTCATTGCTATTGACGCTTCGTTTCTGCTCAGCGGGCCGTTGAATGCGCGTGATGGCAGTGCACGCGGGGTTGTTGGACGACCTGTGTTTGGGGGGGAAGGGTTGACGGCGTTTCATCAGGAAGTTGGGGTTGGTGGGAGATGTGCAGAGACCGAGATATGGACGTTCATCTGTCCGTTAAGTGTCTCCCCATTGACATCGTCTCAAGTTCTGCCAGTCAAGGCGGACTTGCTTCTCAGTTTTAGCATCGAGGCATTGGCGCTCATCTCCTGTTCACGGCCCTGCGGAGCCAGTGGTGGAAATTCCGCATTCCCATGGTGCGGCCGAGTCTATCCTTAGGACAACCGCTCTTCATCCCCCCCCCCCCCCTCTGCAAAATGTTTGGAAATTCTGTGAATTAAAACAAAGATGCCCGCAGCTTCTCCGTCGTTAGTCCGGTTTTTTTTTATATGCTGTGTTCACTTTGCACGTCGTCGTGTCTGCAGCAGTGCAGTGAAGAGCTGGAGCTCGTGTGGCGAGGGCTATGGTTAATGCCCGGTGAGTGTGTGGTTAGGATTAAGGATTGGGATAGGCGCTGGTTGGCGAGTGTGGTGAGGGCTATGGTTAATGTCCGGTGAGTGTGTGGTTATGATTCAGGATGGGGCTAGGGGCTGGTTGGCGAGTGTGGTGAGGGCTATGGTTAATGTCCGGTGAGTGTGTGGTTATGATTCAGGATGGGGCTAGGCGCTGGTTGGCGAGTGTTGTGAGGGTTATGGTTAATGCCCGGTGAGTGTGTGGTTATGATTCAGGATGGGGCTAGGCGCTGGTTGGCGAGTGTGGTGAGGGCTATGGTTATGGCCCGGTGAGTGTGTGGTTATGATTCAGGATGGGGCTAGGCGCTGGTTGGTGAGTGTGGTGAGAACTATGGTTAATGTCCGGTGAGTGTGTGGTTATGATTCAGGATGGGGCTAGGCGCTGGTTGGCGAGTGTGGTGAAGGCTATGGTTAATGCCTGGTGAGTGTGTGGTTATAATTCAGGATGGGGCAAGGCGCTGGTTGGCGAGTGTGGTGAGGGCTGTGGTTAATGCCTGGTGAGTGTGTGGTTAGGATTCAGGATTGGGCTAGGCACTGGTTGGCGAGTGTGGTGAGGGCTATGGTTAATGTCCGGTGAGTGTGTGGTTAGGATTCAGGATGGGGCTAGGTGCTGGTTGGAGAGTGTGGTGAGGGCTATGGTTAATGCCCGGTGAGTGTGTGGTTATGATTCAGGATGGTGCTAGGGGCTGGTTGGCGAGTGTGGTGAGGGTTATGGTTAATGCCTGGTGAGTGTGTGGTTATGATTCAGGATGGTGCTAGGGGCTGGTTGGCGAGTGTGGTGAGGGTTATGGTTAATGCCTGGTGAGTGTGTGGTTATGATTCAGGATGGTGCTAGGGGCTGGTTGGCGAGTGTGGTGAGGGTTATGGTTAATGCCCGGTGAGTGTGTGGTTAGGATTCAGGATTGGGCTAGGCACTGGTTGGCGAGTGTGGTGAGGGCTGTGGTTAATGCCTGGTGAGTGTGTGGTTATGATTCAGGATGGGGCTAGGCGCTGGTTAACTCGTGCGAGCTCTATGATTAAGGACTAGCGGCTAGAACTCATCTCGTCGCCTAGGGTCAGGGCTAATCCAAGTGGCTGCCACTCGGTTGAGGCTAAGTACCGGTTGACGAGTCGGGTTGGAGGAAGTTCTCACCTTCAGGGGCCCCTCGCTAAGTGCTGGCTGGCTCGTTGGCGAGGGCGGAGAAGCCGTCTCTCGCCTCCATGGAGGGCAGTGATGGAGAAATGCGCGTTCCCATGGCTATCTGCTGCAGTGCCCCCCCCTCCCGCCCCCCCCCCCCACCCCACGTTGTCTGCACCTCCTCCCATTGTGACCCGCGTCCTCTCTCACTTTGTGGAGATCCCCCCCCCCCCCCGTCTACTCGTGACGGGAAACAGTGGCACGGGATGTGCCCCCCCCTCTCTCCCGACCCCAAGCCTATAAATCCCGAGATTGCCGATTCGATTCAACTCCCACCACCAGCTGCACCAGCAGTAGCAGCAGCAGTAGCAGCAGCAGCAGCACCAGCAGTAGCAGCAGCAGCACCACCACCACCAGCAGTAGCAACAGTAGCAGCAGTAGCAGCAGCAGCACCAGCAGTAGCAGCAGCAGCACCACCACCACCAGCAGTAGCAGCAGCAGTAGCAGCAGCAGCAGTACCACCAGCAGTAGCAGCAGCAGTAGCAGCAGCAGCACCACCACCACCAGCAGTAGCAGCAGCAGTAGCAGCAGCAGCAGTACCACCAGCAGCACCACCACCAGCAGCAGCAGCAGCACCACCACCATCACCAGCAGTAGCAGCAGCACCACCACCAGCAGCAGCAGCACCACCATCCCCATAACTCACGTCCATCCACGACCTCCTGAATCGGAACTTTCCTCTTTCACCACCACCACACTCGCCTCCACCACCACCACCACACTCGCCTCCACCACCACCATATCCACCACCACCACACTCGCCTCCACCACCACCACCACCACCACACTCGCCTCCACCACCACCATATCCACCACCACCACACTCGCCTCCACCACCACCACCACACTCGCCTCCACCACCACCATATCCACCACCACCACCACCACACTCGCCTCCACCACCACCATATCCACAACCACCACACTCGCCTCCACCACCACCACACTCGCCTCCACCACCACCACATCCACCACCACCACACTAGCCTCCACCACCACCATATCCACCACCACCACCACACTCGCCTCCATCACCACAACCACAATTGCATCACCGACCGCGCTCTCATCACCAACACCACCTCCATCACCACTTCCTTCATCACCACTTACTGTCCAAAACGATCATCATACATCACTACTAACCAACCTCGGTCACCACCATCACCTCCTTCACCAACACCACTTCAACAACCACCACCATCACAACCCATCTCTCATCTCCGCCATCAGCACCATATCCTCCATTACCACTGCCACCACTGACTGCCTCATCATCCTCTCCCACCACCACCACCGCCACCTCTTTCTCCAGCTCAGGCTGCTGAGTGTGGGAGTGCTGATTTGCTGGAACTCATGGCGCTGGGCATTCCTGCACGCACGCTGCCGCTGCTGCTGCTCCTACAGCTGCTGCTCGTGCCGGACAGCTCTGCAGGTGACGGTGAGTGAGTGTCCGCTTGCTTTGACTGTGTGGGGAGCGGTGGCGCAGCGGTTAGCGCGCTGCGCTCCGAACCCGCCCACCTGAGTTTAGATTCCCGCTCGCGGCCTCCCGACGCCAGCGACTGGAATGTCCGAAGCAGTCGCGGGACATCCCCTCGGGCACGACTCCGCAGTCTGCGTCTAGGGGCCGCGCGCGGCTCTCTTCAAGGAACGGCTTCGTGGCCGTTATTCAGTCGCGATTCACCGTCTCGCGTTCACCCACAGTGCATTGCGGCTCTTGAACACGCAGACACGAACAGAATTCGAAACAAATGGCTCTTCCTGTTGTCGTTTACCGACCCTATTAAGGGCGGGGGGGGGGGGGTTAACGAAACTGGATTGTGTGAGGAGCTCCACACATCCTTGAAAGATCGGTGAGCTCCTCCGGCAGGCGAGGCAGGGTTCAGGGGACAGGGTTCTGGAATGCCGCTGATCGAGGAGGAGGAGGAGAACTCTGCCCCAGCGGTTCTTAACTTTGACTGCAGCCTTGCACCCCCTTGCTTCTCAATAGATAAACAATGTGCGATGTTAATACATACGCAGGGTTTTATGAAACAAAGTAAGTTGTTACTTAATTTGTGTTTCGATGGTTTAGCTTCTAAAAAAAGGCCTGGCCACGTCTCGCCCACCCCCAGAAAGGGCATCTCGCTCCCACAGGGGCTGCGTGCACCCCCGGCTATACGAACCGCTGCTCTACACTTTAAGAATCGTACAGGAATCATCAATTCCACATGGCGGTGTAGGATGATGATGATGACGACAGCGACGTCATAGGACACCCATTCTGATGTAATTTGTGACGTAATGAGACAGCCACGTTGGGTGGGGGACCGTCGAGTTGAGTTGTCCTGAGCGGTGCGTGAGTCGTAAACTCGTAATGTGTTACGTGTCGAGGGCCAGGTATGCGAGGGAGAATGTATAGTCGCTGCCTTTCGGTAAAGTCACGTAGAAGGGAAATAATAAAATAATAAAAATAAAACATAATAAAATTCTCACGACGTTTCGGCCAAAACACAAGCAGCCGTCCTCAGGTGAAGAACAGAGCTGTCGGAAAGACAGCGTCCTAATGTAGGACGCTGTCTGTGAATTTTATGATGTTTTTATTATTTTTTTTGTATTTCCCTTCTACGTGACTTTACCGAAAGATCCAATAATACGAATCCCTGCAGTCACGAAAGCTTTAAATCGAAATTTAGTCTCTGCCTTTTTTCTAGAGACCCATAGACCGACATCGTCAACCTCCATCAAGAGGCCGTCCATAAATGACGTCACGCACCTAGGGGGGGTCAGACATTTGTAACGATGTGTGACGGGGGGGGGGGGGTGAGAAATGTGACGTCACATAAAAATGCGCAACTTTAAATAAATATAGAATTGTTATAACAACACTAATTGTTATAACAACACTCCTACAACATCAGAGTGCAGCGCCACATTAAATACGCACTACAATGACAATAGTTTAAAGCGATTTGAAGCATGTTTTATTTTCAAAATGGAAATATGGTTTGGGGGGAGGGGCAGAGCTTTGTGACGTCATATTTGAGGGGGGTCTGACTTTTTGTGAGGCCGTGTAACAAGGGGGGGGGGGTCAAAAATCGTCCAAAATTGCGTGACGTCATTTATAGACGGCCCCCAAAGACAAAAGCTCGCCTGTAAAGCCTTAAACAGAGCTATCGGGGCAAGTGCCGTTAGCGAGTAGCACCTATTAAAGAATATTCTGGCCCTTTAAGGCTGAGTCAACCTACGGGAGGCCAAGGACCAGTTCACATATTCGCCATTGCTATTGGTCATGAGGAGGAATCGAACTCGGGTGGCCGGGTTCGCAGCGCCAACAACTGCACCACTGCTCCTCACCACCATCAACCCCGTAACCCTCCACAGGTCCTCAGCAGCTCGAGCTCCCCACCTCGTGACCTGCCATCTCTCCACCACCACCCCCATCACCACCACCACCACCACCAACCCCGTAACCCTCCACAGGTCTCAGCAGCTCGAGCTCCCCACCTCGTGACCTCCCATCTCTCCACCACCACCACCCCCACCACCACCCCCACTAACCTCGTAACCCTCCACAGGTCCCAGCAGCTCGACCTTCCAGATCTACAACGCGGCCCACGACCGCTGCCTGGAGGCCAAGGGCTCCACCACGGGGGTGGCGAAGTGCGACGCCGACGCGCCGGCCCAGCGGTGGCAGTGGGGCTCCTCGGCCACCCTCTTCGCCGCCTCCTCCCCGGGCCTGTGCCTCTCGGGGCCCCTCAAGCCCGCCGAGCTCAACCCCGTGGAGCTGGCGCCGTGCGGCGGGCGGCCGGCGGCGGCCGCGGCGACGGCGGCCACGGGGGGCGTAGCGGCCGGCAAGGTCGGCCTCCTGCAAGCCTGGGAGTGCCGCAACGACACGCTGCTGTCGCTGAGCGGAACGGACCTGCACCTGAACTGGCGCGGGACCCAGGGCTCGGTGGCCGTGCTGTTCAGGGGCATGCTGGGGTGGAGCCGCTGGGTGTTGTGGGATACCCGCGACAGTCTTTGCAGCCGCACCTACACGGGTACGTGAACTGTGCTGGGTAGCTCCCGCTTTTCTACTGCCGCTAACCGAGCCGTGCCTACACGGGTACGTGAACTGTGCTGGGTAGCTCCCGCTTTTCTACTGCCGCTAACCGAGCCGTGTCTACACGGGTAGGTGAACTGTGCTGGGTAGCTCCCGCTTTTCTACTGCCGCTAACCGAGCCGTGCCTACACGGGTACAAGAACCGTGCTGGGTAGCTCTGTCGTTTGGTCAATCGATTACCGATGGTGCCATTATTCGACAAATAATCTGTTTCATTCTTCGACGATGACGACACCTAGACTCGCACTGCAGATAGGAATGCAGGCGAAGCACGATAGAAGCCAATGGCAGTAGTAATTATGAATAATAGTAATTACACTGACAGCACAGGTGACATCCAATCAGACGGCCAGTGAATTAATCGCGGGAAGTTCAAGCCGCTGGCAAGTCACAGAGCCCCCTCCCCTCCTTCTCCACCCACCCCCCGTCTGTGACGATCCGCGCCGCAGCCGTCTACACCTTCGAGGGCAACGCCAAGGGGCAGCCGTGCCACGTGCCGTTCCTCTTTGAGGGCACGTGGTACGGGGGCTGCACCACGCAGGGGCGCAAGGACGGCCTCCTATGGTGCGCCACCACCCCCGACTACGGCGAGGGGAAGTGGGGCTTCTGTCCCGTGCCAGGTGAGGGCGGCGTGCCTCCACCCACCACCCCCCCCCACTTACCCCTCCACCACCCACCCCCCCACCCACCATCCACTGCCCCCCACACACCCCGCTAGGATCGTAGCGATGAGGGCGAGCAGCAGCAGCAGCGGCTATTGAATGCTGGCCATCGAGCAAACGCAGCGGTCATCGTCATCGCGGGGCGCTTTCAGATGCGCTCCCGCGGTCGCCTGACCGGTTGCCGGAGCGAATGCGCTGTGGTGAGGTCGTTTGCTTTGAGGTCGTTGCGGTGAGGTCGTTGCGGTGAGGTCGTTGCGGTGAGGTCGTTGCGGTGAGGTCGTTGCGGTGAGGTCGTTGCGGTAAGGTCGCTCTCGCCGCACGCACAAAGCGCTGGGCCACAAATCGAGCACGACACCTCGCTGCCGATCTCGCCGCGGAGTCATCAACCATCGTCACGCGAAGTCCGCTCATCTTCGCCGCAGCGGCTCTTGACGGACCGTCGGGCTGAGACGGTGGTCGCCGCATCGTCGTCGTCGCGCGGTGCTTCCAGACGCGCTGCTGCGGCCGTCTGGAACGCTGGAGAGCTGTGTGCACTCTTACATCGTCATCTACATTGACAAACTCGGTTTTTTTTAAGAACTGCTTTTTGCGTTTAGTTTGTTGTCTCTCCCCGCACCTCCGATTGGTGCGGTTGGCTGCCGCACCAATCGGAGGAGTTCAACGTGCACACAAAATGCAAACACACCTCGTCAGCATTTACACTATTGGTACCTCATTTGGCAGTAAAAAAATTATGATAATTGTTTTTTTTACCCTTTTATCTGGCAACAAAACTGACACCTTTTTTTACGAGGAGTCATGTTTGCATAGACCACAATACCTGCAGTCATAATGCAAACAAAAAACATAACTCTGATAATGTATGCACTGTCCTTGAAGTTGACTTCTCCTAAAAAATGTGTTAGTTTTGTTGCCAGATAAAAGGGTGAAAAAACAATTATCACACCTCGTCAGTCTAGCACGTCGGCATTCGCGACGAATATTATCCAAATCAAGACCAAAGGGGTGGGGGGGGGGTTGGTTAGATTGCGTAAATGTAAATGCGTCGATCTTGATTTGACGCTTTCGAGACTGCAGGAATCCATACTCTTTGTTTTTTTTTTGTAAAGTCACGTGGGTAGAAAATAAAATAAATCACAGTGACTTATTTTATGTTATACCTACAGAGTATAAATGCGTCGTGAAACCCAGCGCCACCCGACACAGCCAACCGGTAATGCTGGTCGCGTCAAGAGAAGGTGCCCATTAGTTAGGAGTTCAGCACACACGGGTGTGTGTGTGTGAGTGCCGTGACGTTTCGCCTGGTGATTACAACAACAACCACAACCAAAACAACAACCACAACAACCACAGCATCAACCACAACAACCACCACAACATCAACCACCACAACATCAACCACCACAACATCAACCACAACATACAAACAACCACAACATCAACCACCAAAACATCAACCACCACAACATCAACCACCAAAACATAAACCACCACAACATCAACCACCACAAA
Source organism: Lethenteron reissneri (assembly GCF_015708825.2). NCBI lineage: Eukaryota > Metazoa > Chordata > Hyperoartia > Petromyzontiformes > Petromyzontidae > Lethenteron > Lethenteron reissneri. The sequence continues at coordinate 7,576,517 of NC_083839.1, forward strand.
ATCAACCACAACAACCAAAACAACCACAACATCAACCACAACAACCAAAACAACCACAACATCAACCATAACATCAACCACATCAACCAAAACAACCAAAACAACAACCACAACATCAACCACAACAACCAGCCCCATCAGGCAACAGCCTCGTCGCCTGGTTGCGATGATGTGGTCCGGCCCCCCCACCGCCCCCCACCACCCCCTACCACCCCCACCGCCCCCCACGTCAGACGACTCGTGCGAGCACTTCTGGCAGAAGGACCCCCGCTCCGGCTGGTGCTACCACCTGGCGCTGTCGGCGGCCCTGCCGTGGTACGAGGCCCGCAGCGCGTGCCGCCAGCGGGGGGCCCAGCTGCTGAGCGTGACCCAGCTCCACGAGCAGGCCTTCCTCTCTGGTGAGGGCACCACACGGCAGCCGGCAGTCGTGGAGCGCACTCAAACACAACCGTGCCAATCGGAGGTGCGGTGTGTATATGTTGGACTTCTTTTGCACCGTACATAACCAACCTTGACAATCGGAGGTGCGGTGGATGTGTATAAGGTAGGCACTGATAAGGGGTGGACAGGTCTGGGTTCAAGACGTGTCACGGCCAGGGGAGGGGGGGTGGTGACCGACGGGTCAAGAGCCCCGCGTCCCCGCGGTGGAGTCCACCGCTCGGCCCTGGAGGTCACGGCGGAGGGTGACTCTGGCCGCGTCCCGAGGACGCCGTGGCCACACGGTGGGAAAACAAAAAAGCGTGGGCGCCGGCAAGAAACGGGAAGTTGAAAGCGTCCAGAGGGGGCTCTCGGGGGCGGTGGCGTGAGCAGGGGGATAGGGGGTGGTGCAGAGCTGCTCCTTTGCCTCGTGTTGTCCCGCACGTGACCCTGCGGCGCCTGCGGCCAGGGCTGACGAGCTCGCAGGACAGCACGCTGTGGACGGGCCTCAACGAGCTGGACGAGCGCGGAGGGTGGCAGTGGAGCGACCACCGACCCTTCCGCTATCTCAACTGGAAGGCGGGTGAGTGCGTGGGCGAGCGGGCGGGCGAGTGAGTGCGTGGGTGAGCGAGTGGGCGGGTGAGTGTGTGGGTGAGCAGGCGGGTGGGTGAGTGCGTGGGTGAGCGGGCGGGCGGGTGAGTGCGTGGGTGAGCGGGCAGGCGGGTGAGTGCGTGGGCGAGCGGGCGGGTGAGTGCGTGGGTGAGCGAGCGGGCGGGTGAGTGCGTGGGTGAGCGGGCGGGTGAGTGCGTGGGCGAGCGGGCGGGTGGATGAGTGCGTGGGTGAGCAGGCGGGCGGGCGGGTGAGTGCGTGGGTGAGCAAGCGGGCGGGCGGGTGAGTGCGTGGGTGAGCGGGCGGGTGAGTGCGTGGGTGAGCGGGCGGGCGGGTGAGTGCGTGGGTGAGCGGGCGGGCGGGTAAGTGCGTGGGTGAGCGGGCGGGTGAGTGCGTGGGTGAGCAGGCGGGCGGGTGGGTGAGTGCGTGGGTGAGCGGGCGGGTGACTGTGTGGGTGAGCAGGCGGGCGGGCGGGTGAGTGCGTGGGTGAGCGGGCGGGTGAGTGCGTGGGTGAGTGGGCGGGCGGGTGGGTGAGCGGGCGGGCGGGTGAGTGCATGGGTGAGCGGACGAGCGGGTGAGTGGGTGAGTGCGTGGGTGAGCGGGCGGGCGGGTGGGTGAGTGGGCGGGCGGGTGAGTGCATGAGTGATTTGTTTAGTGGTTGAGTGGGTGAGTTGTGATGGGTTTAGCGAGTGAGTGGGTGAGTGAGTTGTGATTGGTTTAGTGAGTGAGTTGTGATTGGTTTAGTGAGTGAGTGGGTGAGTTGTGATTGGTTTAGTGAGTGAGTGAGTTGTGATTGGTTTAGCGAGTGAGTGAGTGAGTTGTGATTGGTTTAGCGAAAGAGTGAGTGAGTTGTGATTGGTTTAGCGAGTGAGTGAGTGAGTTGTGATTGGTTTAGCGAGTGAGTGAGTGAGTTGTGATTGGTTTAGCGAAAGAGTGAGTGAGTTGTGATTGGTTTAGCGAGTGAGTGAGTGAGTTGTGATTGGTTTAGCGAGGGAGTGAGTGAGTTGTGATTGGTTTAGCGAGTGAGTAGGTGAGTTGTGATTGGTTTAGCGGGTGAGTGAGTGAGTGAGTTGTGATTGGTTTAGCGAGGGAGTGAGTGAGTTGTGATTGGTTTAGCGGGTGAGTGAGTAAGTGAGTTGTGATTGGTTTAGCGAGTGGGTGAGTGAGTTGTGATTGGTTTAGCGGGTGAGTGAGTGAGTGAGTTGTGATTGGTTTAGCGAGAGAGTGAGTGAGTTGTGATTGGTTTAGCGAGTGAGTAGGTGAGTTGTGATTGGTTTAGCGGGTGAGTGACCTCGCTGTCTCCGCTCCTGCCAGGACACCCCACGGACGAGGAGGATGCCAGTTGTGGCGCCTTCGACGCCTCGGCCCAGGGCCAGTGGGTCACCCTGGCGTGCTCCAAGCGCCTGGGCTTCATCTGCCACAAGACCATCGCCTCTCCCACGCAGCCTCCACCACAGCCAGCCACGGGTAACCACACCACCATCACCACCACACCTACACCAGCAGCACCACACCATGCACTACCACACCCACCACACATGACACCACGCCTAACCACTAGGCACCACACCATCACCACCACACTGCACCACAGATGGCACCACGCACTACGACACCGCCATATCATGCACGACACCACGACACATCATACAACTCATGCTCAATCTCGCTCATTCACACACTCAGTATCTCACTCATCCACCCACTCAGTCGCATACCATCTCACTCATCCACCCATCCACTCAATCACCATCTCACTCATCTACCCACTCATTCACTCACCATATCACTCATTCACTCACCATCTCACTCATCCACCCACTCATTCACTCACCATCTCACTCATCCACCCACTCAGTTACTCACCATCTCACTCATTCACTCACCATATCACTCATCCACCCACTCAGTAACTCACCATCTCACTCATCCACCCACCCATTCACTCATCCACCCACTCAGTCACTCACCATCTCACTCATTCACTCACCATATCACTCATCCACCCACTCAGTCACTCACCATCTCACTCATCCACCCACTCATTCACTCACCATCTCACTCATCCACCCACTCAGTTACTCACCATCTCACTCATTCACTCACCATCTCACTCATCACCCACTCATTCACTCACCATCTCACTCATCCACCCACTCAGTCACTCACCATATCACTCATCCATCCACTCAGTCACTCACCATATCACTCATCCACCAACTCAGTCACTCACCATCACTCATCCACCCACCCATTCACTCACCATATCACTCATCCACCCACTCAGTCACTCACCATCTCACTCATCCACCCACTCATTCACTCACCATCTCACTCATCCACCCACTCAGTTACTCACCATCTCACTCATTCACTCACCATCTCACTCATCCACCCACTCATTCACTCACCATCTCACTCATCCACCCACTCAGTCACTCACCATATCACTCATCCATCCACTCAGTCACTCACCATATCACTCATCCACCAACTCAGTCACTCACCATCACTCATCCACCCACTCAGTCACTCACCATCTCACTCATCCACCCACTCATTCACTCACCATCTCACTCATCCACCCACTCAGTTACTCACCATCTCACTCATTCACTCACCATCTCACTCATCCACCCACTCATTCACTCACCATCTCACTCATCCACCCACTCAGTCACTCACCATATCACTCATCCATCCACTCAGTCACTCACCATATCACTCATCCACCAACTCAGTCACTCACCGTCACTCATCCACCCACCCATTCACTCACCATCTCACTCATCCACCCACTCATTCACTCACCATCTCACTCATCCACCCACTCAGTTACTCACCATCTCACTCATTCACTCACCATCTCACTCATCCACCCACTCATTCACTCACCATCTCACTCATCCACCCACTCAGTCACTCACCATATCACTCATCCATCCACTCAGTCACTCACCATATCACTCATCCACCAACTCAGTCACTCACCATCACTCATCCACCCACTCAGTCACTCACCATCTCACTCATCCACCCACTCATTCACTCACCATCTCACTCATCCACCCACTCATTCACTCACCATCTCACTCATCCATCCACTCAGTCACTCACCATATCACTCATCCACCAACTCAGTCACTCACCATCACTCATCCACCCACCCATTCACTCACCATCTCACTCATCCACCCACTCATTCACTCACCATCTCACTCATCCATCCACTCATTCACTCACCATCTCACTCATCCACCCACTCAGTTACTCACCATCTCACTCATTCACTCACCATCTCACTCATCCACCCACTCATTCACTCACCATCTTACTCATCCACCCACTCAGTCACTCACCATATCACTCATCCATCCACTCAGTCACTCACCATATCACTCATCCACCAACTCAGTCACTCACCATCACTCATCCACCCACTCAGTCACTCACCATCTCACTCATCCACCCACTCATTCACTCACCATCTCACTCATCCACCCACTCAGTTACTCACCATCTCACTCATTCACTCACCATCTCACTCATCCACCCACTCATTCACTCACCATCTCACTCATCCACCCACTCAGTCACTCACCATATCACTCATCCATCCACTCAGTCACTCACCATATCACTCATCCACCAACTCAGTCACTCACCGTCACTCATCCACCCACCCATTCACTCACCATCTCACTCATCCACCCACTCATTCACTCACCATCTCACTCATTCACCCACTCAGTTACTCACCATCTCACTCATTCACTCACCATCTCACTCATCCACCCACTCATTCACTCACCATATCACTCATCCATCCACTCAGTCACTCACCATATCACTCATCCACCAACTCAGTCACTCACCATCACTCATCCACCCACCCATTCACTCACCATCTCACTCATCCACCCACTCATTCACTCACCATATCACTCATCCACCAACTCAGTCACTCACCATCACTCATCCACCCACCCATTCACTCACCATCTCACTCATCCACCCACTCATTCACTCACCATCTCACTCATCCATCCACTCATTCACTCACCATCTCACTCATCCACCCACTCAGTTACTCACCATCTCACTCATTCACTCACCATCTCACTCATCCACCCACTCATTCACTCACCATCTTACTCATCCACCCACTCAGTCACTCACCATATCACTCATCCATCCACTCAGTCACTCACCATATCACTCATCCACCAACTCAGTCACTCACCATCACTCATCCACCCACTCAGTCACTCACCATCTCACTCATCCACCCACTCATTCACTCACCATCTCACTCATCCACCCACTCAGTTACTCACCATCTCACTCATTCACTCACCATCTCACTCATCCACCCACTCATTCACTCACCATCTCACTCATCCACCCACTCAGTCACTCACCATATCACTCATCCATCCACTCAGTCACTCACCATATCACTCATCCACCAACTCAGTCACTCACCATCACTCATCCACCCACCCATTCACTCACCATCTCACTCATCCACCCACTCATTCACTCACCATCTCACTCATCCACCCACTCAGTTACTCACCATCTCACTCATTCACTCACCATCTCACTCATCCACCCACTCATTCACTCACCATATCACTCATCCATCCACTCAGTCACTCACCATATCACTCATCCACCAACTCAGTCACTCACCATCACTCATCCACCCACCCATTCACTCACCATCTCACTCATCCACCCACTCATTCACTCACCATCTCACTCATCCATCCACTCATTCACTCACCATCTCACTCATCCACCCACTCAGTTACTCACCATCTCACTTATTCACTCACCATCTCACTCATCCACCCACTCATTCACTCACCATCTCACTCATCCACCCACTCAGTCACTCACCATCTCACTCATCCATCCACTCAGTCACTCACCATATCACTCATCCACCAACTCAGTCACTCACCGTCACTCATCCACCCACCCATTCACTCACCATCTCACTCATCCACCCACTCATTCACTCACCATCTCACTCATCCACCCACTCAGTTACTCACCATTTCACTCATTCACTCACCATCTCACTCATCCACCCACTCATTCACTCACCATATCACTCATCCATCCACTCAGTCACTCACCATATCACTCATCCACCAACTCAGTCACTCACCATCACTCATCCACCCACCCATTCACTCACCATCTCACTCATCCACCCACTCATTCACTCACCATCTCACTCATCCATCCACTCATTCACTCACCATCTCACTCATCCACCCACTCAGTTACTCACCATCTCACTCATTCACTCACCATCTCACTCATCCACCCACTCATTCACTCACCATCTCACTCATCCACCCACTCAGTCACTCACCATATCACTCATCCATCCACTCAGTCACTCACCATATCACTCATCCACCAACTCAGTCACTCACCATCACTCATCCACCCACCCATTCACTCACCATCTCACTCATCCACCCACTCATTCACTCACCATCTCACTCATCCATCCACTCAGTCACTCACCATCTCACTCATCCACCCACTCAGTTACTCACCATCTCACTCATTCACTCACCATCTCACTCATCCACCCACTCATTCACTCACCATCTCACTCATCCACCCACTCAGTCACTCACCATATCACTCATCCATCCACTCAGTCACTCACCATATCACTCATCCACCAACTCAGTCACTCACCATCACTCATCCACCCACCCATTCACTCACCATCTCACTCATCCACCCACTCATTCACTCACCATCTCACTCATCCATCCACTCAGTCACTCACCATCTCACTCATCCACCCACTCAGTCACTCACCATATCACTCATCCACCCACTCAGTCACTCATCATCTCACTCATTTACCCACTCATTCACTCACCTTCACCACCACCTTCACCACCACCGCCGCCGCCACCACCACCATCACCACCACCACCGTCACCACCACCAACACCACCACCACCGTCACCACCACCACCACCGCCGCCACCACCACCGCTGCTGTGGCGCTCTCTCTGCGTTGGGCAGGCGCGGGGCCGCGGGGCTGCGGCGCGTCGTGGCTGCCCTACGCGGGCTCCTGCTACCGCCGGGCGGGGAGGCGCGACACGCAGACGCGCGCCCTGGCCGCGTGCCGGCGCGACGGCGGAGACCTCGCCAGCATCCACAGCGCGCGCGAGCTCGAGTTCCTCGCAGCCCAGCTCGGTGAGACCACAGGGTCGGCGGTGGTGGTGGTGGCGGCGGTTGTGTTTAGCGAACGCGAATTTACGGCGGCTGGCCCGTACTCCCACGGACTTAGCCAGTTAGAACTCACACCGAGCCCTAACCACACCACCCAGCCAGACCCCAACCCTAACCACACCACCCAGATCCTAGCACTAACTACACCATCCAGCCAGACCCTAACCACACCAGCCACCAAGATCCTCGCCCTAGCCCGAACCCAACCAGACCCTCGTCCCAACTGCCCTCAACCTGGAACCCCCCCTGCACCAGGAGGAGGGGTGAAGGGCCGAGTTTGTGGTCCGAGTGATGGATGCGTTTGCCGCCCCGTGTGCAGGAGGAGCGGGGGCGGGAGACGTGTGGATCGGCCTTCACGACCGCCGCTCGCTCCTCTCCTACGAGTGGACGGACGACTCGGCGGTGGAGTTCACGCGGTGGAGCCGCTTCGAGCCGAGCGGCGGAGACCGCAGCGGAGAGAACTGCGTGATCATGACGGCCGCGGTAAAAACAACCGCGTCCACTCGGACCACCACCGCCCGCATCCACCCACACCACCACCACCACCACCCGCCCCACCACCGCCACAACCCGCACCACCACCACCACCCGCACCACCACCGCCACCACCCGCACCACCACCGCCACCACCCGCACCACCACCGCCACCACCCGCACCACCACCCGCACCACCACCCGCCACCACCCGCACCACCACCGCCACCACCCGCACCACCACCGCCACCACCCGCACCACCACCGCCACCACCCGCCCCACCACCGCCACCACCCGCACCACCACCGCCACCACCCGCACCACCACCGCCACCACCCGCACCACCACCGCCACCACCCGCACCACCGCCCGCGTCCACCCGCACCACCACCCGCACCACCACCACCGCCACCACCCGCACCACCACCGCCACCACCCGCACCACCACCACTCACACCACCGCCACCACCACCGCCACCACCCGCATCCACCTGCACCACCGCCACCACCACCACGACTACCGCAGTCGCCACCGTACGTAGCCAACCGCGCTAATCGGAGGTGCGTGTGTGTGCTTCGTGTGTGTGTGCTGTGTGTGTGCTTCGTGTGTGTACTGTGTGTGTGTGCTGCGTGTGTGTGTGCTGCGTGTGTGCTGTGTGTGTACTGTGTGTGTGTGCTGCGTGTGTGCTTCGTGTGTGTGCTTCGTGTGTGTGTACTGCGTGTGTGTGCTGCGTGTTTGCTGGGTGTGTGTGTACTGCGTGTGTGCTGCGTGTGTGTGCTGCGTGTGTGTGCTGTGTGTGTGCGCTGTGTGTGCTGCGTGTGTGCTTCGTGTGTGTGCTGCGTGTGTGTGCTGCGTGTGTGTGCTTCGTGTGTGTGCTGCGTATGTGTGCTTCGTGTGTGTGCTTCGTGTGTGTGCTTCGTGTGTGTGCTGCGTGTGTGTGCTGCGTATGTGTGCTGCGTGTGTGTGGCGTGTGTGTGACGTGTGTGTGTGCTGCGTGTGTGTGCTTCGTGTGTGTGCTGCGTGTGTGTGCTGCGTGTGTGTGCTGCGTGTGTGTGCTTCGTGTGTGTGCGCTCCGTGTGTGTGCTGCGTGTGTGTGTGCTGCGTGTGTGCTGTGTGTGTACTGTGTATGTGTGCTGCGTGTGTGCTTCGTGTGTGTGCTTCGTGTGTGTGTACTGCGTGTGTGTGCTGCGTGTTTGCTGGGTGTGTGTGTACTGCGTGTGTGCTGCGTGTGTGTGCTGCGTGTGTGTGCTGCGTGTGTGTGCTGTGTGTGTGCGCTGTGTGTGCTGCGTGTGTGCTTCGTGTGTGTGCTGCGTGTGTGTGCTGCGTGTGTGTGCTTCGTGTGTGTGCTGCGTATGTGTGCTTCGTGTGTGTGCTTCGTGTGTGTGCTTCGTGTGTGTGCTGCGTGTGTGTGCTGCGTATGTGTGCTGCGTGTGTGTGGCGTGTGTGTGACGTGTGTGTGTGCTGCGTGTGTGTGCTTCGTGTGTGTGCTGCGTGTGTGTGCTGCGTGTGTGTGCTTCGTGTGTGTGATGCGTGTGTGTGCTGCGTGTGTGTGCTGCGTGCGTGCAGGAAGGGCGCTGGAACGACACGCAGTGCGACCGCTCCTTTGACTTTGTGTGCAAGAAGGCACCGAGCGAGCCGGAAATCCACGAGCCGGAGCAGGGTTGCAAACCGGTAGCACGCAGCAACACCAACAACCACCACAACAACTACCACAACCACCACCGTCAACCACCAACACCACTGTCAACCACCACCAGCGTCAACCATTGTCAACAACCACCACCACCATCAACCACAATCACTAAGTGGCGGTGACGTCACCACGACGCTTGTGCCAGGCTATGTGCACCTTGAGGCCACGTGAAGTGCCGAACGCCCGCTGGTAGGAAGTCACGGAGCAGACCCAGATGCCACAGGTCGACTGACTGAGACGACTGGCTGATACACCACCTGTGCCCCCTACTGTGCCAACTTGCTGTGTTTTAGCCACCCGGCGCTCCGCTCATTGTTGTGAGCGTCGCTCCTCCGCCCTCCGTTGTTGTTGGAGGGCGACGGCCTCCAACTGCCCAGTAGCGTCCTTCACGAGCCTCCTCCACAGAGGCCGATCTTGACACCGCTGGTACCAGTCATCGGCAAGTCCACTCAGCTCCACATCCTCCTGTACCACATCACTCCATCTCTTCTCTAGCCCGTGCCGCGCCCGTTTAGCCCCCTCGATCCGGCCGAACAAAAGCTGTTTAGGCATGCGGTGGCTAAGCATGCGGGCTACATGGCCCAGCCAATGCAGCCTTGCCTGCCGGAGGAGCTCACCGATGAGACTTTGTCCAGATCTTTCAAGGATGTGTGAGCTCCTCACACAATCCGGCCTGGTTAAACCCAGGATGGATCGTAGGTAGGCCAGCCTAAATGTTTCTAACCGGCGAAGATGTTCCATTAGGGGGGTCCACGTTTCGCGAGCATAGAGAAGGGAGGGAATGACTGTGGCCGAGAAGACCTGAAGCTTTGTGCGGAGTGACAGACCAGGTAGCTTCCACATAGCATTACGCAACCGATTAAAAGATAATGCCGCTCGACTGATTCGGAGTGAGATCTCTGCTTCATCATTAGACCTCGTTTGCCAGTACCAAAATATAATAATAGGGGTTTTCCCCTTTTTTCTGGCAACAAAACTGAAACCTTTTTACAATGAATCATGTGTGCATTAACCACAATACTTGTGGTTAAAATGCAACCAAAAACACACAGCTTGTTTTTTAGCATCGTCTCAATTGGTGCCGTCTCTGGTGTGGACCAATCAGTTTCAAGGACAATGCATATATTATCAGAGTGTGTTTTTGTTTGCATTTTGACTACAAGTATTGTGGTTTATTCAGACATGATTCATTGTAAAAAGGTTTCAGTTTTGTTGCCAGAAAAAAGGGGGAAAACCCTATTATTTTAGACCTCTGCTGTTAAACCGGAGCCGGTTATGAGCACACTGCCCAGGTATGGGAAACTCTCCACAACTGCCCTATCACAAATTGGGAGTTGTGGGGGTGGAGTGTCCGATGGTACAAAATACCCAGGCAGGTGCTTAGTTTTGTTGGGGCTGATGGTATATCCCCACCTCTTAGTGGCAAGCTCCAGGTTCAGCAGCAGCGCCTCCAACTCTTCCTCTGAGTGAGCAGCAATTACCAGATCATCGGCATACATAACATGGTTGAGCAATAGGGAGCCATCCCTTGACCGCACCCGGGCATCGATCAGCCTCCCATTGTATCTGTACCAGATGGAAATTCCTCCAGTACAGCTATTGAAGGCTTCACGAACTACGTGGTCGAAATAGATGTTAAATAATGTGGGAGCCAGAGGACATCCCTGTCGCACCCCAAGGTGTCCAGGGAATGGCTCCGACTCCCGGCCACATAGTTTTACCCGGGCCCGCTCACCATCATGAAGGTCCTTAATGATCATGAGCAGAGGGTGGTATCATAGGCCTTGACCAGGTCAATAAAGCAGAGATGTAGGTCTTGTTGGAATTCCCAACACCTCTGTTGTAGCAAACGGACAGAGAATATGGCATCTGTGTAGGACCACCCTTTCCTGAAACCACATTGAGGCTCCGCAAGCCTCTCCTCAGTGTGCCTGGCAAGACGATGTTGAATAATCCATGCCAGAACCTTTCCCGGCACACTGAGGAGTGAGATGCCCCTGTAGTTGTTACAGTCTGTGCGGTCCACCTTCTTAAAGAGGGGGACCACCAGGGCATCCTTACAATCCTGTGGAACCCGTCCAGTGGTCCGGACTGTTATTATGATGTCATGTAGGGCAGTCTGTGCACAAACGCCACCCTCCCTCAGCATTTTGCTTTGGAGATCATCTCAGCCCGGTGCCTTTCCTGGTCTCAGACTCTGGATCACCTTTAGTACTTCCTTAACAGATGGCACCTCAGCCAGCCACTCACAGGGGGTGACTTCCTCTTCCAATATTTGAGACACCGTAGCCTCAGCAGGGTCATCCCCACTTTGTTCCACGTTATCCAGGCTGATGTCCCCTCCCCCAGGACCTCACAGAAATGCTCAGCAAATCTGCAAACCTGTTCCTAGGAGTCGGAGATTGGATCACCAATCTTTCCCCTAATGATGGTGTAATAAACCTTTTGGAGACGGCTTGTGGAATCGGTCCTTTTATTTCACTTCTTCAGTTCACAAACACTCAACGTTGCTGGCAGGCAACGGGAAGCGGGCAGACAGCCACAAGAGACGCACCGCCACTTGGCACCCGGAGCTCCGCTCGCGCGTGGCCCCTCTCTCTCTCTTCGTTCCGTGTCTGACCACGTGTCTCTGATCTCTCCCCTTATTTAACGCCTGGGTCACGTGGTACACTCCCGCCAATCCTTAATAGCCTGCGGCGAATGTTCCAGATTCCCCATCAACTCCCAGGACCACGCCCTTTACTTGTCTTCCCATTGGCTGAGGCCAAGACCAGCAGAACTAATCACCCTAGCTGACATCCCGTGATCACGCCGAGGCCATGCTCCCAGGCTCTCCCCCCATTGGCTGTAGAGCAGGACCGGCAGAGCCGATCACCACGTGAGCCGGACATAGGCTCTTATTACAATGGTAATAGGTGTGGCACTGCAGATTACTTTTTTTTATGGAATTAAAGAGCGAATTGTGATCGCGGGCCATTGAGGCAGACTCCATCTCCTCAGCAACCTGCGACCACCACCCATCCTTGCAGCACCTCACGGCTCTCCGAACCTCCGAGCGAAGGCTTCGGTAAGCCTCCTCATTCTCTGACATGGGATGCTGTAGCCGATGAGAGTGGGCCTGTCACTTTTTCTCAGCCAGCTTGAACACCTCATCTGTCAGCCAGGGTTTCTGGGTAGATCTGGACCATGTAACTAAAGTAGCCATTGCAGCTGCATGAGCCACAGTCCTAAACCTCGCCCATTTCCCCTCGACATCAGGAGGAGTGGGGGACGATGGCAACCCCAGCCGCAAGCGATGATTCAATTCTCGCTTGCAACTTTTATCAGCTAGCTGAGACCATGCCATTAAGGGTTTGAATGGGGTCCTGGGTGTACACCCACCACTGGAGTGGAAGAATGGCAAGCGCATCTTACATATGACAAGTCGATGGTCAGTGGGCAGATCAGCTCCACGGTAGGTCCTGGTGTCAAGGACATGGGCCTGCATCCGCTGTTCCGTCACTATGTAGTCCAGCAGATGTTCTTGCTTGGACCTGGCATGCATCCATCATGTTGTGTGGATGCGTCAATGCCAGAACAGCGTGTTGGTAATTTCAAGCCCATGAGCTGCACAAAAATCTAGCAGCATCTTGCCGTCGTTATTGAGCTGATCTGGCCCATGCCTTCCAATCATTCCAGACCAGGTGCCAGCATCATGACCAACTTGGGCATTGAAGTCACCCAACAAGATGACTCTATCCCGAGGGGCCACTTTAGCTAGCACCTGTGACAGGAGGTCATAGAAGGCATCTGACTCATCGGTCTTGCCTGCATCCCTCCACGGATGTTCGTCTTCGTTGGGGGCATAAGTAATCACAACCATGACTCCTCGCCTCCGGTTGATGGGAAGGCGAGCCCAAAGTAGCCTGGGGCTTACAGCTTCCCACACCTCACCGCCACGCTCCCACGCCCCCTTCATTCTTTTGTTCAGAAGAAGAGCCACTCCCTGTTGTTTGGCAGTCTCCTGCCCCGAGAAAAGGACTGTCCACCCGTCATGGTGGCAGGACCCAGAGCCGGTCCACCGGACCTCCTGAATACCACAGAGATCCAGCTCCCGACAGAGGAGTGGCAGCCTTTCCTCCGCAGTGAGCGTTCAAACATTCCACGTGGCCACACATAGTGATTTTTTGTTGTTTCTGGAGGAGCCCTGAGGGTGAAGATTCAGTCTCCTGGTTCCGCCAAATGGGGTTTGGCCAGGAGACAATTTTGTCGTCGTGGTTTAGTGGTAATTAATTGAAGCTGGAGGGGTTACCAGTCCCTCGCACCCGTCCAGAGCCCCCATTTGGCCGCTGTGGTGGTTACAAACGCCATGAGGGGAAAGGCCAATCGGAATTGGCCCTCCCCCCACAGCACTGCCCACGACAGCGTTGCCCATCCGGCACCACGAGGAGGTAGGGGGTTGTTTTGCCGCACCACCACCACCGTCAACCACCACCACCGTCAGCACCGACGGCCATCCGCAGCCTCCACCATCAACATCAGCAGCACTTCAGCTGATACAGCGACAACATCCATCCGTCAAAATTGACCACCAACCATCATCACCACGCAGCTGAGACATAACATCAACAACTACCACCAAATGCCTGGTACAATTACTGTGGTCACATCACCTAGCGATCAATGTTCATGTGGTTGATGCTGTTGATGTTGTTATTATTGTTGATGATGTTATAGATGTTGTTATTGATGTTGTTGATGACGATGTTCTTGTTGATTATGATGTTGTTGTAGATGATGTTGTTGATGATGAGGTTGTTGATGATGATGAGGTTGTTGATGATGATGATGACGAGGTTGTTGATGATGATTATGTTGTTGTTGATGATGTTGTTGTTGATGTTGTTGTTGATGATGAGATTGTTGATGATGATGAGGTTGTTGATGATGATGATGACGAGATTGTCGATGATGATGTTGTTAATGATGTTGTTGATGTTGTTGATGATGTTGTTGATGATGAGATTGTTGATGATGATGAAGTTGTTGATGATGATGACGACGAGGTTGTTGATGATGATGTTGTTGTTAATGTTGTTGTTGATGATGTTGTTGTTGATGATGTTGTTGATTATGTTGTTGTCGATGATGTTGTTGTTGATGATGTTGTTGTGATGATGTTGTTGTTGTTGATGATGTTGTTGATGTTATTATCGATGATGTTGTTGTTGTTGATGTTGTTGATGTTGTTGATGATGTTGTTGTTGTTGATGATGTTGTTGATGTTGTTGTTGATGATGATGTTGTTGTTGTTGATGATGTTGTTGATGTTGTTGATGATGATGTTGTTGTTGATGATGTTGTTGATGTTGTTGTTGATGTTGTTGTTGATGTTGTTGTTGATGATGTTGTTGTTGATGATGTTGATGTTGTTGATGATGTTGTTGATGTTGTTGTTGTTGATGTTGTTGTTGATGATGTTGATGATGTTGTTGATGTTGTTGACATTGTGCGCAGGGCTGGAAGCGCTTCCTCTCCGCGTGCTTTGTGTTTGACGCGGCGCCCCGGAGCCACGCTGACGCCGTCGCTCGCTGCGCATCTCAGGGGGCGGCACTCGCCAGCGTCCACGACCGGTGCCTCGTCGTCGCCCTCGTCATCATCGTCACGATCATCACCGCACTCATCATCATCGTAATCATCACGATCATCGCCATCATCATCATCGCCCTCATCATCATTATAATCATCACGATCATAATCGGCCTCATCATCACGATCATCACGATCATCACCGCCCTCATCATCATCGTAATCATCACGATCATCATCGCCCTCATCATCATCATCACGATCATCATCGCCCTCATCATCACGATCATCACGATCATCATCGCCTTCATCATAATCATCACGATCATCACCACCCTCATCATCATCATAATCATCACGATCATCATCGCCCTCATCATCACAATCATCACGATCATCATCGCCCTCATCATCATTATCATCACGATCGTCATCATTGTCATCATTATAATCATCGTCGCATCATCGTCAGCCACGCGTTACGCACAACGGCGCGTGTCGCGTTACGACTAGTGCCGTTGGCTACGTACGGTGCGAAAGAAGTTCAGCGCATACGTAGCGTACGTACGTGGGGAGCGGTGGTCGTAGCGGTTAGCGCACTGCCCCTACGAACTTCGGCGACCCGAGTCCGGTTTTCCGCTCGCGACCGACACCGGTGACGATTATCCAAATGGGTCGCCCGGTTTGTTTCGTGTAAAACATCGCCGCCGGGGAGACACAGGCGGCCGGGTGTTGCAGCATTCGCCGGCCTTCGTTAGATGCTCACTGACGGCACTTGCCCCAACGCACCAGCGGAGGCTACACGGGGGATTTTTGCCTTGGCTAGGTTCGAGCAGGCGTTCATCACCAGCCAAATCGGCCTGGGCTCGCTGGGCTCCTATTGGCTGGGCCTGAGCGACGTCGACCAACCAGGGACCTTCAGGTGGCTCGACGGAAGGCCGGTGACCTACACACACTGGGGAGTCAACCAGCCAGGTAGCCCGCTCACGCGCTTGTTGCGGTTGTTGTGGGTGTTGCGGTTGTTGTGGTTGTTGTGGTTGATGCGGTTGTTGCGGTTGTTGTGGTTGTTGCGGTTGTTGCGGTTGTTGTGGTTGCTGCGGTTGTTGTGGTTGTTGTGGTTGTTGCGGTTGTTGTGGTTGTTGTGGTTGCTGCGGTTGTTGCGGTTGTTGTGGTTGTTGCGGTTGTTGCGGTTGTTGTGGTTGCTGCGGTTGTTGCGGTTGTTGTGGTTATTGTGGTTATTGTGGTTGTTGTGGTTGTTGCGGTTGCTGCGGTTGTTGCGGTTGCTGCGGTTGTTGTGGTTATTGTAGTTTCAAGGCCACGAGGCCGGGGCTGTGTTGACGATGGTTGTGGTTGTAGTGGTTGTTGTTGTAGTGGTTGTTGTAGTTGTGGTTGTTGTTGTTGCGGCTGCAGGCGGCGATGCGGCGGGCTGCGTGGTGGTGGAGGCCGGCACCACGGCCGCGGGGCTGTGGAGCGTCAGGAACTGCACGCGCGGAAGGGCCGGCGCCGCGTGCCGGGGCCTCCCGCAGGGGGTCACGGCCCCCCCGCCCCCCACCCCGCCCGGCCCCACCCCCACCCCCCTGCCCTGCGCCGTCGGGTGGACGACGTTGGGCAACCACGAGTACTGCTACCAGGCAAGGCCTCGTCACATCGTCGTCATCACGTCGTCATCGTCACGTCGTTATAATGCTCATTAACATGACCGATCGTCATCATCATCATCGTCGTCGTCGTCGTCATCGTCGTCATCGTCATCATCGTCGTCATCATCGTCGTCATCGTCATCACGTCGTTATCGTCACGTCGTCATAATGCTCATTAACATGACCGATCGTCATCATCATCATTGTCACATCATCCTCACAAACGTCGTCGTCATCGTCGTCGTGATCATCTTCATCGACAAGGTGTACTGCTTACCAGGCATACGCCATCGTCATCAACGTCATCTGCATCATCATCATCATCATCGCCATCATCTACTACGCATATGATTACCGAGCATGATGTCATCATCATCATCGTTTACATCATCACCACTCCACTCCACTCAACACTCAGCTACAGCTCAGCACCCCCCCCCCCCCCTCCGGCTCACCCCCTCCCACCCCTCGCTCACCCACCCACCCCCCCGCTCACCCCCCCCCCCACTCACCCTACCCCCCACCCCCCCCACCCCCCCCACTCACCCCCCCCCCCCCACTCACCTTCCCCACTCACCTTCCCCACTCACCCACCCCCCGCTCACCCCCCACTCACCCCCCCCACTCACCCCCCACCCCCCGCTCACCCCCCACCCCCCGCTCACCCCCCCCCTACTCACCTTCCCCACTCACCTTCCCCACTCACCCCCCACCCCCCGCTCACCCCCCCCCCACTCACCTTCCCCACTCACCCTCTACCGCCCGCTCACCCCCCACCCCCCGCTCACCCCCCCCCCACTCACCTTCCCCACTCACCCCCACCCCGCTCACCCCCCCCCCCTGTTCACCCCCCCCCACTCACCAACCACCCCCGCTCACCCCCCCCCCCGCTCACCCCCCCCCACCCCCCGCTGACCCCTCCCACTCACCCCCCCGCTCACCCCCCCCCCCGCTCACCCCCTCCCACTCACCCCCCCCCACTCACCCCCCCCCGCTCACCCTCCCCCGCTCACCCCCCCGCCCCGCTGCAGCTGAACTTCGTGCGTCTGCAAGGGCGCCGCACGTGGGCCGAGTCTCGTGAGCACTGCCGCCAGCAGGGCGCCGACCTGCTGAGCTTGCACGACCGCTCGGAGGCCATCCTGCTGCACAAGATCTCCAGGTGGGCCCCGGGGCCCACGCACCGGGGGGGGGGGGGGGGCCTGTCGATGGCGTCGTCGTCGTTGTTGTCGCTGATTCTTTTTGTTGATTGTTTTTGTTGATTGTTGTTGATCTGCTGCGACAAGGCGTCAGCCGTTTCCAGATACCCACTACTGGATCGGCCTCAATAGCCTGGACCCGGACAAGGGCTTCGTGTGGAGCGACGGCACGCCGGTGAGCGCGCGGCCGGCGCACTCGCGCTCACCAATTCGCTCACCCAGTCGCTCTGCCACCCGCTCGCCCGCTCACCCAGTCGCTCTGCCACCCGCTCACCCGCTCACCCAGTCGCTCTGCCACCCGCTCACCCGCTCACCCACGCGCTCGCCGCACTGCAGGTCGCAACACTTGTCTCTCTCTCTCTCTCTGCTTCTACCACTCGCTCTGCTCCCCACTTGGAATTTCTCTCTCCTCCCATCGTCGTGATTGTCGTCGTCATCGTCACTGTCATCGTCATTGTGGTCATTGTTGTCGTCATCATCGTCATTGCGGTCATTGTTGTCGTCATTGTCGTAATTGTCGTCATTATCGTCATCATTGTCAGTATCGTCATCATTGTCGTTGTCGTCATTGTCGTTGTCGTCGTCGTCGTCGTCATTGTCATTGTCGTCATTGTCGTTGTCATCATTGTCGTTGTCGTCATCGTCGTCGTCATCATCGTCATCGTCGTTATCGTCGTCATCGTCGTCATTGTCGTCATCTTCATCACCATCATCGTCGTCGTCTGCGTCTCCCAAAAAAACAAAAATGACCCTCGCCCCAATTTAAACGGAGCAGCGCCGCCTTCTTCTGACTCGCACTGCTTGCCCCCTGCTCTCCCCGCTTGTTTGTCGGCCGCCCCCGTGGGGCCCTCCCGTGGCCCAGGTGTCGTTCAAGAACTGGGGGCGCGGGGAGCCCAACAACTACGGCAACACGGAGCACTGCGGCGAGGCGAATCGGGGCTGGGCCTCCGAGTGGAACGACATCGACTGCAACGCGTTCATGAACTGGGTGTGCAAGGTGGCACGAGGTGAGCCTGGGTGAGGGGTCGGGGGGTGGGTGGTGGGGGCGGTGGGTGGGGGGAGCCAGGATTGAGAAGGAGATGTACGAAACGTGGACCCCCCCCCATAATGGAACATCTTTGCCGGTTAAAACATTCTGGCTGGCCTGTCTACCTTCCATCCTGGGTGGAACCAGGCTGGAGTGTGTGATGAGCTCACAAATCCTTGAAAGATCTGGACAAAGTCCCATCGGTGAGCTCCTCTGGCAGGCAAGGCTGTGTTGGCTGGGTCATGTAGCCCGCATGCCCAGCCACCGCATGCCTAAACAGCTTTTGTTCGGCCGGATCAAGGGGCCTAAACGGGCGTGGCACAGGCTAGAGATGAGATGGAGTGATGTGGTACAAGAGGACGTAAGAGCTGAGTGGATTTACCGATAACTGGTACCAGCGGTGTCAAGATCGGCCTCTGTAGAGGAGGCTCGTGAAGGACGCTACTGGGCAGTTGGAGGCAGTCACCCTCCAGCAACAACGGAGGGCGGAGGAGCGACGCTCACAACAACGAGCGGAGCGCTTGGCAGCTAGAACACAGCAAGTTGGCACAGTAGGGGGCCAGGTGGTGCATCGTCCAGTCATCTCGGTTAGTCAACCCGTGGCACCTGGGTCTATCCCGTGATCTCCTACCAGCGGGCATTCGACACTTTACGTGCCCTTGACGTGCACATGGCCTGGCACAAGCGCCGTGGTGACGTTACCGCCACTTAGTGGTAAATGGCGGTTGTTGTTGTTGTACGTGCATGGGGAGCGGTGATGCTGCTGTTAGCGCGCCGCGCTACGAACCCGGCGACCCGAGTTCGATTCCCGCTCACGGCCAACACCGGTGACGATTATCTGAACCGGTCCTGGGCCTCCCCTAGATCCACTCAGCCTCTAATGAGTACCTGGTGATGGTGTGTAAAAACATCGCCACTTTCGGGAGACAAAGGCGGCCGGGCGTGGTGCTGGCCACCAACCCGCTTCGTGTGCCGTGCCCGCCTCCATAGGTGCTGCTTGCTTAGCAGCACTTTCCCCGCCAGTCTGTCAAGGCTATACGGGGGATCTTTGTCTTGTCCTTTGTTGTTGTTGCAGGCGTTGCTGTGAAGCCACCGCCGACAGAGCCGGCCCCAGGTGAGAGGGCTCCTCCTTTCGACCTCAACTTTCCACTGCTGATGTTTCACACGCACACAAAGACAACGATCCCCCGTGTAGCCTCAACAGACTGTTGGGGCAAGTGCTGTTAGCGAGTGCCTATGAAGGCCGGCACGGCACACGAGGGGGTGGGTGGCCAACACCACGTCCGGCCGCCTTTGTCTTCCCAGTGACGATGTTTACACGCTGTGCCAGGTACTCATTTGAGGCTGAGTCGACCTCGGGGAGGCCCAGGACCGGTTCAGATAATTGTCACTGGTGTTGGCCGTGAGTGGGAATCGAACCCGGGTCGCCGGGTTTGTAGCGCAGCGCGCTAACACATACACGCACATACACGCACATACACACACGCACACATACACACACACATACACACACACACGCATGATCCTGTGAAAACCAAATCTGTTATAATCCATAATAGAGGCTTGTTTGGCTTAGATCGCGTAAATATATAAATGTGTCGTTAGAGGCTTGTCGTTAGAGGCTTGTTTGGCTTAGATCGCGTAAATATATAAATGTGTCGTTAGACCACCACCCGACACAGCCAACTCGTAAGGGTTGTCACGTAAACAGAACGTGCCAATTCGTCACTAGTACAGCACACGTGTATAGTGTAGTGTATAGTAGTGTATAGTGTAGTGTATAGTGTAGTGTATAGTAGTGTATAGTGTAGTGTATAGTGTCGTGTATAGTCGTGTATAGTGTAGTGTATAGTGTAGCGTATAGTGTAGTGTATAGTCGTGTATAGTGTAGTGTATAGTAATGTATAGTGTAGTGTATAGTCGTGTGTAGCGTAGTGTATAGTGTAGTGTATAGTGTCGTGTATAGTCGTGTATAGTGTAGTGTATAGTGTAGTGTATAGTCGTGTATAGTGTAGTGTATAGTGTAGTGTATAGTGTAGTGTATAGTAGTGTATAGTGTAGTGTATAGTGTAGTGTACTAGTACAGCACTAACCGGTGTGTTGGAGAGCCAAGCGACAACATTTACAATCTGAGCAGCGCGACGTTTCGCCAGTAACTACAACCAGCTTCATCAGGCGACAGCCAGATCTGTGGAGAAGTCCACCTGTTCGAAAAAAGCCTGCGTGTTACACTGACCAAAGATTTTGTTGTCGTCATTATTATTGTTGTTATTGTTGTTGATATTGTTCTTATTGTTATTGTTGTTGTAGTTGTTGTTATAATTGTTGTTATAATAGTTGTTGTTATTATTGTTGTTATAATTGTTGTTGTTATTGGTGTTGTTATTGTTGGTATTATTGTTATTATTGTTGTTGTTATTATTGTTGGTGTTGTTATTCTTGTTGTTATTATTGTTGGTGTTGTAATTGTTATTCGGACTCTGTCTTCTCGACAGACCTGTTCTTCATCTGAGGACGGCTGCTTGAGTTGTGGCCGAAACGTTCGTGAGAAAAGGGAAATAATAAAATAATAAAAATAAAACATAATAAAAAAAAAATTTCACTGTGAGAATTAATAAGACATAATAAAATAAAATTTTCACTGTGAGAATTAATAAAACATCTGTATATATAAAATCGCAAATCTGTCTGTCTGTCTGTGTGTCGCCGGACCATACGCAGTTTCATTGGATGGCGGTTGCCCCTGGCAACGGGTAGCGACGCATTCGCTGCGGGGTGGACGCCATTTTTAATTCCCGTTAAAAATATGCGCACGCATTAACACGCGACTCTGAGGTAAATTCATCAAAGTTTCACGTCCTCTTCACTCCCCCCCCACCCCAATGTGTGCAATTACTATTATAGGGTCGGTAGATAATAAAATTATAGCGATTAGACAGTATTATTGTAGCGCGGGGGGGGGGGGGGGAACGGCACCCGTACCCAGCCTCAGCCGGGTGGGCAATTTAGGCGAGGCCGGAGGCTCTGCACGGTACTAGGCCTCGACACCCCACCACACTATAGGCCGTACATATTACTGCACAGCGGCCGAGGAGATCGTGGCTGGGGGGGGGGCAGGGGTAGCAGCCCATCTGTGTATATATGTAAGGTTATTAAGAAATATATTTTTCATCCGGGCAACGCCGGGTACTTATGCTAGTAATAAAATAAAATTCTCACTATGAGAATTTTATTTTATTGTTTTTTTATAATTATTTTATTATTTCCATTCTATGTGACTTTACCGAAAGAACCAAGAAGATTATTGTTGTTTTTGTTATTATTGTTGGTGTTGTAATTGTTATTATTGTTATTATTATTGTTGTTACTATTGTTATTATTGTTGTTGTTATTGCTGTTGTTATTATTGTTATTATTGTTGTCGTCATTACGCTTTACCCCCCTTACTCCGCGTGCCGCAACGCAGCGCCGGGGCCGTTGGGGTCTCAGTGGGTGGTGCGTGGCGAGGTGGAGTACCTCCTCAACGACTCGCTGAAGCTGCCCTTCGTGCCGGCGCGGGCAGCCTGCCGGAGCCTCGGCGGCGAGCTCGCCTCCATCGCTGACAAAGAGGAGTGGTTCTTCCTCTATCGGAAGGTGACCCGCCGCTCACGCTGCCGCTCACGGCGCTGGTGATGCTGATGCTTTCTGCTGATGCTGCCGGCGATGATGCTGCTGCTGATGATGCTGCTACTGATGATGCTGTCGGTGATGATGATGATGCACTCACACACTCCGTCAATAACCCACTCACCTACCCACCGGCTCACACACACAATCAATCACTCACTCACTTTCTCACCCACTCACAAACTAAAACACTCACCATCTCACTGACCCACTCACTCACTCAGCACCCCACTCCATCAATCCCCCACTCTACTCCCACCATCTCACTCACCCACTCGGCACCCCACTCAATCAATCCCCCACTCTACCCCACCATCTCACTCACCCACTCACTCACTCGGCATGCTACTCCATCAATCCCCCACTCTACCCCCACCATCTCACTCACCCACCCACTCGGCATCCCACTCAATCAATCCCCCACTCACCCCACCAGCGGGGGGGTGAGCAGGGGGGTGGTGAGCGGGGGGGGGGTGAGCGGGGGGGGGGGTGAGCGGGGGGGTTGTGAGCGGGGGGGTTACCTTTGCCCCTTCTTCTTCTGCTGCGTAGGTGGCGAGGATGGCGCGTGACGAGCAGTGGTACATCGGCCTGGAGCTCGGCATTGAACGGAGACCTCGGTGAGTTGGCGCCACACCGGGGGGCCGCACCTGCGAAGGCCCACACGGCGCACGAGGGGGGCGGGTGGTCGGCGCCACGCCCGGCCGCCTTTGTCTCCCCCGGTGCTGATGTTGTACGCGGCGTGCACCGGGTACTCATCTGAGGCTGAGTTTGACCGTCGTTGATGTTGTTGTTGTCACAGCTGGGGGAATGGTACTCCCGTCTTGTGGTAGAGTTGATGTTGTTGTTGATGTTGTTGTTGTTGTCACAGCTGGGTGGATGGAACTCCCGTCACGTGTGAGAGTTGTTGTTGTTGTTGTCACAGTTAGGTGGATGGAACTCCCATCACGTTTGAGAGTTTTTGTTGTTGTCACAGCTGGGTGGATGGAACTCCCATCACGTTTGAGAATTGGGCTCACAACGAGCCCAACGACGCCAACATGGAGGAGAGCTGCGGCACGATGTACTCCAGGAACGGTAAGAGATCAACACTCTGCACCTACGCCGCCTGTCCCCCGAGCCAGCGCTTACCCGTCCGTCGTTGTTGGGGGGCGACGATCATGGTGATGACGACGATGATGATGGCGATGGCGATAGGGATGACGATGATGATGATGACGATGATGATGACGATGACAATGATGACGACGATCATGATGGTGATGAGGATGACGATGGTGATGACGACGACGATGGTGATGACGACGACGATGATGATGACGATGACGACGATGACGATATTGATGACAATGATGATGCTGGTGATGACGACGATGATGGTGACGACGACGATAATGATGACAACGATGATGACGATGATGACGGTGATGATGATGACGACAACGATGATGTTGATGACGATAATGATGACAACGATGATGACGATGAAGGAAGAGTAGGTCCAAAATGACCCTATGGCGGAGTCACCCTCTGGAGCCCCCTCTCAGTTGAGGCCTCCCTCGCAGCGGCACTGTGGTGGCTAGGAGATGTTAACTACCTCGCCTGGTGTACAGGAGGTCGTGGGTTCGATCCCAACCCTGACACCTACTGCTGTATATTTGGAGTTTGCGTGTCTCTCTTTCATCATCATCACAGTGGCTAGGAGATGTTAACTACCTCGCCTGGTGTACAGGAGGTCGTGGGTTCGATCCCGACCCCTGATGCCTGCTGCTGTATATTTGGAGTTTGCGTGTCTCTCTCTCATCATCATCATCATCACGGTGGCTAGGAGATGTTAACTACCTCGCCTGATATACAGGAGGTCGTGGATTCTATCCCGACCCTGACGCCTGCTGCTGTATATTTGGAGTCTGCGTGTCTCTCTTCCCGTGGACGCATGGATTTCTCTCCGTGGTCCTGTGGGGTTTTTTCCCCCTCCACATTCACGATCAACAAAATTCACGTTTTGAGATCATTTGGCCGACAATACATTTCCACGCGATGATAAAGCCCGCTCCGTTGAGCCACCATCGATTTGTGACAGCCAGGTCGCTTCTGCAAAAGGAGCTCTGCATACTCGTTGGTTCTTTCGGTAAAGTCACGTAGGTGAAAAATAAAATAAATTAAATCACGACGTATTCTTAGGTTTTTTCGGTAAAGTCACGTAGGTAAAACATCAAAATTAATAAAAATAAAATAAAGATCACGAAACGTCGTGATCTTTATTTTATTTTATTTTCATTAATTTTGATGTTTTACCTACGTGACTTTACTGAAAAAACCTAAGAATATGAATCCTTGCAGTCACGAAAGCTTCAAATCTAGAATTAAATCACGACGTTTCGGGCGCAACACAAGCGTCCGTCATCAGGTGGGACAACCACAGCAAGAAACAATTGCTGAAGTGGGCAAAAGGGTTGCGGTAACAAGAGGCTATATAGGTAAGAGGGGGGGGGGAGTCAGGGAGGAGAGATAGAGAGGGGGGTTAGGGGTAGGCGGAGTTTAGTGAGCAGCACTCCACTCCTCCTACAGTACACACCTCCTACCCTTAACCCTCTCTCTATCTCTCCTCCCTGGCTCCTCCCCCACTCTCTTCCCTATATAGCCTCGTGTCACGGCAGCCCTTTTGCCCACTTCAGCAATTGTCGGGTGGTGGAGGGTTACGACACATTTATAAATAACGCGATCTAAACCCAAAAACGTTGATTATGAATTGTTTCTTGCTGTGGTCGTCCCACCTGATGACGGACGTTTGTGTTGCGCCCGAAACGTCGACATTTAATTTATTTTCTACCTACGTGACCGGCTACATTTGCAACAAAGGAGAAACGCTATCAGGGCAAATGGAGCCCATCAATGTTTGCAGACTACTGCTGGACAGTGACAAGAGGCGTTCCATTTAATGAATACAAGAGACAAGCCAAGAAGCGCTGAGTAGACACCGAATAAGGACTAAACTATGTGCTTATATACACATAATAGTTTTTTGCCTTTTGTTTCATAATAAATTGTAAGTATATAACCCTTTTGCTGATTTTTTAAGTGTTACAAGTGTAACGGGTTCCGGAGACACTTGTAGAGGTAACTTCTTTATTACAATACAACACTCCAACAGTCCAACTCTCCAACAGTCCTGATACTCTGTTACAGCCTAGGTACACAGCCTAGATACTCTACTCTGGCTACGCTCCGGAACTCGCCCTCACAAGGTCGTAGAGTCGGGAGTTCCAGAGTCCCAGCGCTGGCTCTCACAGCATCCCAGGGTCTTCAGATGGCTGGTCGTGGGTCTTGGGTCTTGAGTTACAACTGGGCCCCGATTGTCCAGGGAGCTCTTCTTTTATGCCTGGTCCAACAAGGGGTGGGGCCGTGTGCGCCACCAGACATCCCACAGAGCACACACAGCCCCCCCCCCCCGTTGGCGGCGCCCAGAGGCTTAAGCGTCTGGACCCCCTGGGAACCCAGCGCCTGGCGCCCAGAGGCTTAAGCGTCTGGACCCGCCCGGGAACCCAGAGCCCCCAGCAGCCCCTCCCTTCTTATGTCACTACACATGAACAGGACGGATGATATGTTATGTAAAGCAACTATAAAGACATGAACAGACCTAGGTTTGAAATTTACTAGTAAAACTCTACTATCTATTCTAGATTTGAAGTTTTCGTGACTGCAAGGATCCATACTCTTTGGTTTTTTCGGTAAAGTCACGTAGGTGAAAAAATAAGACTAAAAATAGAAATAATCAAACTAAATCGCAAAAATATGGAACGCTTCACGAATGACACGCAAATTCGTGAAGCGTTCCATATTTTTGTGATTTAGTTTGATTATTTGTATTTTTTCACCTACGTGACTTTACCGAAAGAACCAAAGAGTAACTATACTATCTACACAATATACATAGACGTGAAATGTAAAAACATAAATATCTTCAGAACAGTAGCCAATCAGTTGGTTTGTCATTTTTGAAATTCAGAACGTCAAAATCCATAATAAACAGCACATTTCATTTCTGAAGCAGACGCCGATTAACAAATTGGAGACCAGTCTTATTCGGCGGCTTCGGGGATGCCGGATTTCTAAACACGCCGGATAATCACTACATCATCGTTATTTGAAATAGCAAATTTTTGCACTTTCTCGCATAACATTAAATGTTAGGTGTTGTGTGTATGTTTTTGCGTGTGTTTTAAAACGTGTTTAATAAGCATACAAATAGACAAAAATAAATTTGCAACTGTAAAAAGTTCCTGTATTTACTGTACCGAACTTATCACTCCAATCTCGAAGACTCTGCACGATGGGGCGATGTTCGTAGCACCACTACGTAGCCGCCCTTTGGCGTTAGTTCCAAGTTCATTTAGTTCAAGTTCATTTAGCCTCTGGGCTGACACTGCTAGTCAGACGAGGCCCTAAAGAAGGCTGCTACTGTCACTGGTGTAGGCCAATCAATTTCAAAGACAACGCCATTGATTATTATCAGAGCGTGTTTGTTTGGAAGTTCACCAGAAGGAACCTGTGTGGTTAATGCGAACTTGATCCCTTGCAAAAAGGTTTCTATTTGGTGTTTGAACATCTTAACACCTTCTTGGTTCTTTCGGTAAAGTCGCAATACAATTCTCACGACGTTGCGGCCACAACGCAAGCAGCCGTCTTCACCTGAGGACGGCTGCTTGCGTTGTGGCCGAAACGTCGTGAGAATTATTTAATTATGTTTTATTTTTATTATTTATTTCCATTCTACGTGACTTTACCAAAATAACCAAGAAGATGAATCCCTGCAGTCACGAAAGCTTTAAATCGAAATCTTAACACCTTTTGTTTTTCATTTTCCAGAAAGGGTGAACACTGATTATGTTTTTTTTATTTTTTGTCACACACCACTACGCTCTTGTTTCAACACAACCACGACGTGTTTGACGATCGCCGGACTCGTTTACAGCATTTGGAGCAGTTTCTCCCGGTTTCCCCGGCATCGGCCCGGGACTGCCGGATGAAATGTTAGAAGCTGCCGGATAAGCGTGCGGTGCTGGATTATAATCGATGATCAACTGGTGGCTTCGTAGTTTTTAGGGGGCCCCCTTTCCCTCCGGCCTTTTTACACAAAACTTACGACGTGGGGTGCATGCGGTGTGGCGGTGGGTGCGTGGGGGTGGCGATTGCCCCGCTCGGTTTTCTGCGGCTGGCGCAGGGAAATGGAACGACATCAACTGCGGCGTGCCCCTGGTGTTCATCTGCGAGCGCAACAACGCGTCGGCCGCGGGGCTTCCCACGCTCCCCCCCACCGCCCCCACTGCCGGCGGCTGCCCCTCCGACTGGCTGCCCTTTGGAAACAAGGTACGGGCAAGTTCTCGCGTTACGAAAAATTAAATTTCGTTCCCGGAGACCCGTTTGTAAGTCGAATTGGTTCGTAAGTCGAACCGTTGGTAAGTCTCGCCGGGAACTCAACAGTTGCACCGTGTATTTAAATGCCCGTATGGTTAGTGTTATGAAAAGCGTTACGGTTCAACAAAAAGGGAAGCTTTGTTAAACTCATAAATAATAATAAATGTAAAACAATTATATTTCATGGAAGCTGGTTCGTAAGTGTGGTCGTTCCTGAGTGCAGGCGCTCGTGAGTTAGGGCGCTCATAAGTCGAGGACCGCCTGTATCTGTTTCTCCCCACGCGAATCGATTGGCAGGGAAGCAGTCTTCGAAATAATGAAAACCCAACGTAGCAGCGGCACCCCCTCCTGGAGCACGAGTCCCGGGACTTGGCGTGTGTCTCTCCAGGATAGTAATAATAGTAGTAATCATATCAATTATGACCAAAGTAAGTTTCGTGGCGAGTCCTCGATTTACGAAATGCAACGTGACGTGAAACAACGTAAATAAAACAACGCACTTCACCACCTACGATATATTGTCGGCAAGATCACAAATTCCGGTCTTGGAGCCTTTAAATGCCGAGCTCAGCCATGGACATCTCCTAGCTTCGCCACAGGCCGAGTAGGGGCGAGTCTCTGAGCTGCAGTGTACCAATGATTATGCCGATTTAGATATATGTGAAAAGGACTGGGGACGAGGCAAGTATAGTTCAACTCTATCGTTTATTTGCAGATAACGTGCAAACACATAGAGACCATACGGACCATGCGACACTCCAGGATGCGCCCCGAGCTTTCTCTCGGGCCCCCTATATGTCCTGTATGCCCCCCCCCCCCCCTTTTTAGCAGGTTATCCTCTTTCTTCCAATCTCCTTACCTCTTTATCAACCGTTCCTTATTAATTATTTGAATCTTCCCGTCCCTTCCCTTTGCACCAATCCGATTTGAATGCTGTGATGCCTTCCAATCAGATTTGGGTGGCGGGCGTCGCCCACCAAGCAGTTTGTCAGTGGCTCTGCTACTTGTAAACTTTGCCAGCTTGGTGAAGTCGTTAAGATTTCTGGCAGGCTACCCCCCCCCCCCACACACAGACATAGTGTTGGCCACCAGACATAAACCCTCACAGATGTACTCACGTCTGATGCGGTCACCACATCTACGCCTCTATATAAGGAACGAAACAGGTGGACTTCTCCGCAGATCTGGCTGTCGCCTGATGAAGCTGGTTGTAGTCACTGGCAAAACGTCGCGGTGCTCAGATTGTAAATGTTGTGGTTTGGCTCTCCAACACACAACCGGTTAGTGCTGTACTAGTGACGAATTGGCACGTTCCGTTTACGTGACAACCTTTACTAGTTGGCTGTGTCGGGTGGTGGTGGGTTCTAACGACACGTTTATATACTTACGCGATCTAACCCAAAAAAAAGCTCTTATGTCCGATACGGCTGTTGTTCACAATTGCACCCAATACACAAAAAAATATACACACACATTCCTGAGGGGGAGGTAAAACAAAATTTGGTTAGAAATTTGCAGAGATTTCTTGTTTACATGTAAGTACCGAAAAAAGATGACGAAAGATACCCAAAAGGATGTCCTGTAACAACTTTAAATCTAACGAGTTAATTTAGAGTACTCGCCAGGGATGGCAGCCGAGATTGCACTTAGCGAGGTTAGTACAATGGCGATGTTGTACAGTGTACAGTGTGGCGCCATCTTGTGGTGGTGGCGGTGCGGCTGTCGTTGAAGTGCTCCGTGTGGTGGTGGTGCGGCTGTCATTGAAGTGCTCCGTGTGGTGGTGGTGCAGCTGTTGTTGAAGTGCTCCTTGTGGTGGTGGTGCGGCTGTCGTTGAAGTGCTCCGTGTGGTGGTGGTGGTGCGGCTGTCGTTGAAGTGCTCCGTGTGGTGGTGGTGCAGCTGTCGTTGAAGTGCTCCGTGTGGCGGTGGTGCAGCTGTCGTTGAAGTGCTCCGTGTGGTAGTGGTGGTGCAGCTGTCGTTGAAGTGCTCCGTGTGGTAGTGGTGGTGCAGCTGTCGTTGAAGTGCTCCGTGTGGTGGTGGCGGTGCGGCTGTCGTTGAAGTGCTCCGTGTGGTGGTGGTGGTGCGGCTGTCGTTGAAGTGCTCCGTGTGGTGGCGGTGGTGCGGCTGTCGTTGAAGTGCTCCGTGTGGTGGCGGTGGTGCGGCTGTCGTTGAAGTGCTCCATGTGGTGGTGGTGCGGCTGTCGTTGAAGTGCTCCATGTGGTGGTGGTGGTGCATCTGTCGTTGAAGTGCTCCGTGTGGTGGCGGTGGTGCGGCTGTCGTTGAAGTGCTCCGTGTGGTGGTGGTGGTGCGGCTGTCGTTGAAGTGCTCCCTGTGGTGGTGGTGGTGCGGCTGTCGTTGAAGTGCTCCGTGTGGTGGTGGTGGTGCGGCTGTCGTTGAAGTGCTCCGTGTGGTGGTGGTGCGGCTGTCGTTGAAGTGCTCCGTGTGGTGGCGGTGGTGCGGCTGTCGTTGAAGTGCTCCGTGTGGTGGTGGTGCGGCTGTCGTTGAAGTGCTCCATGTGGTGGTGGTGGTGCGGCTGTCGTTGAAGTGCTCCGTGTGGTGGTGGTGGTGCGGCTGTCGTTGAAGCGCTCCGTGTGGTGGTGGTGCGGCTGTCGTTGAAGTGCTCCGTGTGGTGGTGGTGGTGCAGCTGTCGTTGAAGTGCTCCGTGTGGTGGTGGTGCGGCTGTCGTTGAAGTGCTCCGTGTGGTGGTGGTGGTGCGGCTGTCATTGAAGTGCTCCGTGTGGTGGTGGTGGTGCAGCTGTCATTGAAGTGCTCCGTGTGGTGGTGGTGGTGCAGCTGTCGTTGAAGTGCTCCGTGTGGTGGTGGTGGTGCAGCTGTCGTTGAAGTGCTCCGTGTGGTGGTGGTGGCAGCTGTCGTTGAAGTGCTCCGTGTGGTGGTGGTGGTGCAGCTGTCGTTGAAGTGCTCCGTGTGGTGGCGGTGCGGCTGTCGTTGAAGTGCTCCATGTGGTGGTGGTGGTGCGGCTGTCATTGAAGTGCTCCGTGTGGTGGTGGTGGTGCAGCTGTCATTGAAGTGCTCCGTGTGGTGGCGGTGGTGCGGCTGTCGTTGAAGTGCTCCGTGTGGTGGTGGCGGTGCGGCTGTCATTGAAGTGCTCCGTGTGGTGGTGGTGGTGCAGCTGTCGTTGAAGTGCTCCGTGTGGTGGTGGCGGTGCGGCTGTCGTTGAAGTGCTCCGTGTGGTGGTGGTGGTGCGGCTGTCGTTGAAGTGCTCCCTGTGGTGGTGGTGGTGTAGCTGTCGTTGAAGTGCTCCGTGTGGTGGTAGCGGTGCAGCTGTCGTTGAAGTGCTCCGTGTGGTGGTGGTGGTGCAGCTGTCGTTGAAGTGCTCCGTGTGGTGGCGGTGCAGCTGTCGTTGAAGTGCTCCGTGTGGTGGTGGTGGTGCGGCTGTCGTTGAAGTGCTTCGTGTGGTGGTGGTGGTGCAGCTGTCATTGAAGTGCTCCGTGTGGTGGCGGTGGTGCGGTTGTCGTTGAAGTGCTCCCTGTGGTGGTGGTGGTGTAGCTGTCGTTGAAGTGCTCCGTGTGGTGGTGGCGGTGCAGCTGTCGTTGAAGTGCTTCGTGTGGTGGTGGTGGTGCAGCTGTCATTGAAGTGCTCCGTGTGGTGGCGGTGGTGCGGCTGTCGTTGAAGTGCTCCGTGTGGTGGTGGCGGTGCGGCTGTCGTTGAAGTGCTCCGTGTGGTGGTGGCGGTGCGGCTGTCGTTGAAGTGCTCCGTGTGATGGTGGCGGTGCGGCTGTCGTTGAAGTGCTTCGTGTGGTGGTGGTGGTGCAGCTGTCATTGAAGTGCTCCGTGTGGTGGCGGTGGTGCGGCTGTCGTTGAAGTGCTCCGTGTGGTGGTGGCGGTGCGGCTGTCGTTGAAGTGCTCCGTGTGGTGGTGGCGGTGCGGCTGTCGTTGAAGTGCTCCGTGTGATGGTGGCGGTGCAGCTGTCGTTGAAGTGCTCCGTGTGGTGGTGGCGGTGCGGCTGTCGTTGAAGTGCTCCGTGTGGTGGTGGTGGTGCAGCTGTCGTTGAAGTGCTCCATGTGGTGGTGGTGGTGCGGCTGTCGTTGACGTGCTCCGTGTGGTGGTGGTGGTGCAGCTGTCATTGAAGTGCTCCGTGTGGTGGTGGTGGTGCAGCTGTCGTTGAAGTGCTCCATGTGGTGGTGGTGGTGCGGCTGTCGTTGAAGTGCTCCGTGTGGTGGTGGCGGTGCGGCTGTCATTGAAGTGCTCTGTGTGGTGGTGGTGGTGCAGCTGTCATTGAAGTGCTCCGTGTGGTGGCGGTGGTGCGGCTGTCGTTGAAGTGCTCCGTGTGGTGGTGGCGGTGCGGCTGTCGTTGAAGTGCTCCGTGTGGTGGTGGCGGTGCAGCTGTCGTTGAAGTGCTCCGTGTGGTGGTGGCGGTGCGGCTGTCGTTGAAGTGCTCCGTGTGGTGGTGGTGGTGCAGCTGTCGTTCAAGTGCTCCATGTGGTGGTGGTGCGGCTGTCGTTGAAGTGCTCCGTGTGGTGGTGGTGGTGCGGCTGTCGTTGAAGTGCTCCGTGTGGTGGTGGTGGTGCGGCTGTCGTTGAAGTGCTCCCTGTGGTGGTGGTGGTGTAGCTGTCGTTGAAGTGCTCCGTGTGGTGGTGGCGGTGCAGCTGTCGTTGAAGTGCTCCGTGTGGTGGCGGTGCAGCTGTCGTTGAAGTGCTCCGTGTGGTGGTGGTGGTGCGGCTGTCGTTGAAGTGCTCCGTGTGGTGGTGGCGGTGCAGCTGTCGTTGAAGTGCTCCGTGTGGTGGTGGCGGTGCGGCTGTCGTTGAAGTGCTCCGTGTGGTGGTGGTGGTGCGGCTGTCGTTGAAGTGCTCCGTGTGGTGGTGGTGGTGCGGCTGTCGTTGAAGTGCTCCGTGTGGTGGTGGCGGTGCGGCTGTCGTTGAAGTGCTCCGTGTGGTGGTGGTGGTGCAGCTGTCGTTGAAGTGCTCCATGTGGTGGTGGTGGTGCGGCTGTCGTTGAAGTGCTCCGTGTGGTGGTGGTGGTGCGGCTGTCGTTGAAGTGCTCCGTGTGGTGGTGGTGGTGCGGCTGTCGTTGAAGTGCTCCCTGTGGTGGTGGTGTGGCTGTCGTTGAAGTGCTCCGTGTGGTGGTGGCGGTGTAGCTGTCGTTGAAGTGCTCCGTGTGGTGGTGGCGGTGCAGCTGTCGTTGAAGTGCTCCGTGTGGTGGTGGTGGTGCAGCTGTCGTTGAAGTGCTCCGTGTGGTGGCGGTGCAGCTGTCGTTGAAGTGCTCCGTGTGGTGGTGGTGCGGCTGTCGTTGAAGTGCTCCGTGTGGTGGTGGTGGTGCGGCTGTCGTTGAAGTGCTCCATGTGGTGGTGGTGGTGCGGCTGTCGTTGAAGTGCTCCTTGTGGTGGTGGTGGTGCGGCTGTCGTTGAAGTGCTCCGTGTGGTGGTGGTGGTGCGGCTGTCGTTGAAGTGCTCCTTGTGGTGGTGGCGGTGCGGCTGTCGTTGAAGTGCTCCTTGTGGTGGTGGTGGTGCGGCTGTCGTTGAAGTGCTCCGTGTGCTGGTGGTGCGGCTGTCGTTGAAGTGCTCCCTGTGGTGGTGGTGCGGCTGTCGTTGAAGTGCTCCGTGTGGTGGTGGTGGTGCGGCTGTCGTTGAAGCGCTCCGTGTGCTGGTGGTGCGGCTGTCGTTGAAGTGCTCCCTGTGGTGGTGGTGCGGCTGTCGTTGAAGTGCTACAGGTTCCACTCCAACGAGTCCGAGTGGGACACGTGGATCAACAGTCGCAACGTCTGCCGCACGGCCGGGGGTGACCTGGTCTCCATTAACAACTGGAGGGAACAAGGTCAGCGGGTTTCACCTCCCTCCCCCCGCTCCTTCACTCCTTCTCATCTGCTGTCCCCACTGCCTGGAACTCCCACCCCAACTTCATCCCTCAGCGATCTGCCCTGTCCACTCCACGTCCCCGTTCAAGTTCCACCGTGGACGTTACTGGCATCTCCCACCTCATCTCACTCCCCTCCACGCACTTTCCTACCTCTCCCCTCTCATCTCACTCCACTCCCCTCCACGCATTCTCCTGCCTCTCCCCTCTCATCTCACTCCACTCCCCTCCACGCATTCTCCTGCCTCTCCCCTCTCATCTCACTATACTCCATGCACTCTCCTACCTCTCCCCTCTCATCTCACTCCCCTCCATGCACTCTCATACCTCTCCCCCATTATTTTGCTCAAACACTGAGCACTGCACCTGGTGCGGTGAGTAAATATCACCGCCGGGGCAGACAAAAGTCAGCCGCGGTGCTGTCTACACAACTCCGCTCGTGCGCTACGTCGCCCTTCATGGGCACATCGCTCGCAGCACTCGCCCTAACGACCTATATGGGTGGGGGGGGGGGCGATCTTTGTCTCTGTCGCAGCCTTCATTGTCAGCAACCTGGCCGCGGTGAACGGCAGAATGTGGATCGGCCTCAACGATCGAAACATGGAGGGGCGCTTCCTGTGGACCAGCGGCGTGCCCGTCCTCTTCACCAACTGGGCCCCGAAGTCTCCGCGATCGACCCACAGCAGGGTACGGATTCTCGCCGCCCCACCCTGCCTCGTCTCGGGGTCGGGGATGCGCGAACGCAGCTTGTTTGTTGCGGAGGTCCGCGATTCGAATCCAGTTAATTCTGCGGCGCGGTGCGGTATTAACCGTCGCATTGATGCCGCCGCTACTGCTACGCGCCGTCTCCTTCGCTCGCGGTGAACGTGAAACATCCCCGTGACGGCTGTTCGCAAAACAAAAGTTGGCCGTTGTGTGCTTGGCAGTCGCGGTCCAAATTAGAAAGAAGAAACAAAAATCGCGCAGCTAATTTGACTCGATTGGCATTGATTTCCCGTCGCGACTCCCCGTTGTGCCGCTTCGATCGGCGCTGTTTAATCACAGCGGTCACTTCGCATGCACCCCTCAATCTCGGT
Source organism: Lethenteron reissneri (assembly GCF_015708825.2). Lineage (NCBI taxonomy): Eukaryota > Metazoa > Chordata > Hyperoartia > Petromyzontiformes > Petromyzontidae > Lethenteron > Lethenteron reissneri. The sequence continues at coordinate 7,611,383 of NC_083839.1, forward strand.
GGCGGTGTGGTGGTGTATGATGGTGGTGGTGGTGGTGGTTTTGTTGGTGTGGTGGTGTTGTTGGTGTGGTGGTGGGATGGTGGTGGGATGATGTTGGTGTGATGGTGGTGGTGTATTGGTGTTGGAGGTGTAGTGCGGTGGTGCATTTAGCGCTCAGCGCTACGAACCCGGCGAACCGGATTCGATTGCCGCTCATTGCTAACGTCACGGATAATTATAAGAAGCAGTCCTGGGCCGTCCCGAGTTTGAATCGGCCTCATATGAGTGCCTGATGCGGAGTCAGGGCGTGGTGGTGCCGGTCACCCACCCCCTCGTGTACCGCAATGTCGGCCTTCATAGGTGCTGCTACTCGCTTACAGCACTTGCTCCAAAACTGTTACGAGGCTATATGAGCGATGTTTGTCTCTGTCGTGGTGGTGGTGGGGACAGCAAGACTGTGCTCTGCTGCTGGCCACCAGCAAGATGGAGGCCGTGGGGCAGTGGGAGGACGTGCACTGCGATGGGAAGCACGGCTTCATCTGCACGCAGAACAAAGGTGCAAGGCATTCCCTGGGGCACGGGGCCTGTTGTTCATCACTGGGGCCTGTTCGCCACTGGGGCCTGTTCATCACTGGGGCCTGTTCATCACTGGGGTCTGTTCATCACTAGGGTCTGTTCACCACTAGGCTTTGTTCACCACTAGGCCCTGTTCACCACTAGGCCTGTTCACCACTGGGGCCTGTTCATTACTAGGCCTGTTCACCACTAGAACTTGTTCATCACTGGGGCTTGTTCACCACTGGGGCCTGTTCACCACTAGGCCCTGTTCACCACTGGGGCCTGTTTATCACTGGGGCTTGTTCACCACTGGGGCCTGTTCACCACGAGGGTACAGGGCATTGCTCGAGGGAGCTAATTTCACAGGCAGGTTTTCCCGACCAGATATTCTGACTCAACTGTTTGTCTCTTTTGGGTCAGGTCGTCGTGCAGGCACAATGTAAAATTACGACAGCCCTCTACCACCCAGCGACAGAGTCAATCAAACAAAGTTGCCACGTGGGTACACATGCTCCGGATGATTTGGCTCTCCCATCCATGCCGCGTCTATGGGACGCAGCAGCGCCCTCCTCGGTGACGACGACGATGACAGCCACGCAGAGCCGTAAGGACGACGTGGGCCCTGTACCCACTACAGACGGCCTTCCTGCCGACCGCCCCCGCCCCTGTCCCGCCAGACCCATTGCTGCCGAACCGGGAGCAAGCGGTTCCGTTGGCCGGCTTCATGCGTTTTGGCGACGCCGAGTTCCGGGTGCTGGAGACGCCCCTGGGCTGGACGGCGGCGCGGTCGGCGTGCCGGGCACAGCGGGCGGACGTGGCAAGCGTTGTGAGCCCCTACGAGCAGGCCATGCTCGCCCTCATCGTCCACCTCACGAGGCCGCTCTGGATCGGGCTCAACGGGAACCTGGTCAGTCCTGGCAAGGGGTGGCTGTCGTGTCAATTAAGATGATTATTATCGGCTGGACCGATAATAATGTCGTTGTAATAATGATGCGATTTGTGACGGGCGCACGCGCGCGATATTTCGCGACAGTCGAGAGACCACGACTCTAAGGTGCGGAGTGGGGCCTTTAAGAAAGTGGTGGGGCCTTCAAGTGTCTCTTTAAAGTCTGTGCACAACGGTGCTGCTGCGAATGCACAACAGGATAATGGGGGGGGGAGAGGCAGGAGAGTGCACGACCTCCCACTGGTCCGCGTGGGTTGCCAGGCGACAGGCGCGCTGTGTTGACGGGGGTCGCGATGATGCCTGGGATTAGGGGGACAAGCGACCCCTCGCCTGCCCAACGCAGCAGCAGCAGCAGCTTGCCCCCGCACCGTCGCCCTCCACGGGGCTCCCACCGTGTCTCTCCCTCCGTCTCCATCCCTCTGCATGACTGCACCGCAGACCGGCGGCGACTTTGGCTGGACCGATGGCTGGCCGACCTCGGTGACCTACTGGGCGCCGGAGCAGCCGACGGACGCCGGGAGCTGCGTGGCCGCGGCACAAAATCAGGGCCTCTGGACCGTCGCCGACTGCAGCAGCAAAATGCCCGTGCTTTGCAAGAAGTGGCACGGTGCCAACTGCACCGCGACACTCGCCCGCTCGTCCGCCCGCACGCCCGCTCGTCCGCCCGCATGCTCGCCCGTCCGCTCGCCCGCTCGCTCGCCCGCTCGCCCGCTTGCTCGTCTGCCCTTTGCACGCCCGCCCGCTCGCCCGCTCACCCGCACGCCCGCTCGCCCGCACGCTCGCCTGCCTGCTTGCCCACCCGCTCGCTCACCCACCCGGCATCGTCGCGTTTAGGTGTTCACAGTGATTTAGCGATAACCCAGTGGTGGTTGTTCTATCTCGAATATACATTAAAAAAAGTACACGTCCACCGAGGAGATGCAGCGATGGCGAGATCCGTTTGCGTGCGGGGCGGATCGTTGCATCGCAGGATGCTTGAAAAGTGGTAGTGGCGGCTCAGTGGAAGGAGGCCGGTGGATTCATCACGGCTAATGACGACGACGATGATGTACTCTGCGGCCTTCATGCTGTTCTGTCGAGTTATCTGATCCGTGTGCACCTCCCGACCCCCGGCACATGCCAGTCAAGCCACCGACAGTCCCTCCCGAGGTGGAGGGACGCTGCCCGGAGGATCCGAAGGGCACGGCGTGGGTCCCGTTCCGCAGCAGCTGCTACCTCTTCCAGAGCAGCAAGACCATCACCTGGTCGTACGCCATCCTCATCTGCAACCGCCTAGGTGACCAGCTAGCAACCGCGCAACCGCAACATCCAGCGCAACCGCACGTCCGCAGTTGAGCAACCGCAGCGATGGCTGCAACCGCAGCGATGGCTGCAACCATGAGCACGACTCAACCGCAGCGGCCAAATGCCCGTGCTCTGCTGGAACTGATCGTTTTCAAGGGCAGGTGTCACGGCATCGACACTGGAGCTACCCCGAGCAGTGGGGGGGGGGGGGCTACGCAGGCAATGGGGAGGGACTACCCC